>NC_072733.1:11805901-11978266 GCF_026930045.1 Uloborus diversus | reverse complement strand
GTTATGTTCGAGTTTATGCAGTAATTTCTTTAAAATTCAAAGATTCTGAAACAGAAAAAAAAATTGTGATCTATTTCTAAAAATTTTTTATATCAAAACGTAGAGCTTTTAAAAAATTGCATAGCCTGTTGTGTTCTGAATCTTCGTTTTCTTATTTTGGTCCAAAAAAGACTTTTCCCTTGAACGGAGAAACAAGAAACATTCTTTGTTAACTGCATGTTCAATCTAAAGTTTCTCTGTAAATTCCTAAGTTCTTTTCTTTCCTCTTTTACTAAGAAAAGATGAAAGGGAAAAATCGAAGTATTTCAGGCAAAGTATTTAAGAGGCGAAATACTTTTGCATTAATTTCTTAGTCCTAATCGAAATGAGAGAGCTGTTTGTCTAAGAAAAATAATATAAAAAAGAACACCGAATTTCAGGGTTACAGTTAAGAAAACATTATAAAATTACGTTTTCTCCAGCTTTGAACTTCTTTTCTAAGTTAATTTAAAGATTTATTCATTTCTTCAAGCTTCTAACTTTGTATTTACCTTAATAAATATAGAACGATTTACAGCAACATTAAAAATTCAAATTTACAAGACTTGGTGGGCACATGTTTCGAGTTTAAAAGGGACTGTTTTTTCAATGCCAAAATATGTGAACTTAAATAGGTAAAGGTACCCGAAAAAAGTTCTTTACATTTATAAACTTACATTTCTTTGGAATTGAAGATGAGTTTCTTGCAGCCTCAACACATGTTTACACCACGTTTTGCAAATTCGTGCATTTTTAACGTTGTTGTACATATTTTTACTAGCACGGAGGTAATCAATTATTAGATATAAGAAATTATATTATTTGGTAGCGTTAGTATTTAAGATTAGAAACTAGTTTAAGTAAACATTGAATAGATGAGATATCAAGGCATGAAAGGAAATGTTTTATTCAATTTAAAAAAAACGCAGAGCCCAAGTAGAAATTTAACCACATGTAAGGTAAACATGTAGCTTTTTTTTAACGCAAAGTTAAGTCCTGCCTGAAAAATTTAAGAAACCTTTAGATAAAACCTAATAATCTAGTATAAGCATTTAAATTGACTTAAGCATTAAAGACTCAAAGTTTGAGCATAAAATGAAGTTTTCGATTTACGTTTTAATAAAGTAAATTTAATGAAAAAGTTTTTCAACAGCAGTGTATAAGTAAAAGTAACAGTAAATTAAATTCAAAACAAAATGACAAGTAGTACTTTTAGGCAGAATTTAATATGCGTTACTGATATCACTAGCCTACATGTACTTAAATAAAAATATACTTTGAAGCACTTTCCATTTAACTGAAATATGAATTTAGTACTTACTAAGTAAAGCTTACAATTTTTTGTAAAGTGTAACAGTCATAAATTTAGAGATTAGTCTTTTTCTCGGTAAATACAGAAAGTGTTCACACATTTTTGGAAGGATTTGGAGCCACTAATTTATGTTTAAAATGTGCGGATTTTTTCCAACAGCATGATCTGATTTCCTCCTTCTTGGACAAAAAAAATGCCTCGTTATTTCCATGATAGAAGGTATTAATACAAAACTTCCAGGGGTATTGATATGCATTTCTTTCCGGAGTTCATAAATTGTGGTGATATGGTTGCGAAGGAGCTTGTTTTCTTCGATCAGTGGTGCAATAGTCCTGAGGTAAACGCAAAGGAATTTTGTAGCAATATGTTGAAAAGAAAAAATATGCACTAAAATTCAATTAAAAAGTTAAATTATGCAAAAATGTATTAGCTTTAGGTTTTCATGGACTACGAGGGTAGTTATTGAAGTATAATGCGGAATTGTGTCCGGATGAGTTTTACTGTTTGAAAGCCATTGAAGAAATCTTTTTACTGTATTTTAGGAAGTAAACTTTGCATAATTTATATTGTTATTTAGAGTGAAATTGATTTCTGTTTTTGTGGCGTTTTCGTGCTAACAGCACCTTTACTTTAAATACGTTAGAAACAGTACAATGTACTTTTTTGGGTATTCGATTGGAGTTACCTGTCCATTTAGAATTAATGATTCAGTTTTATCCCTTCTCAGTTATTAATGTAGATTTTTTTTTTGCTTTTAAATGTTTTCATTCCAAGTACTCGCAGTCATAACACTTTTGAACAGCGGGAAAGGAATATTTCCTTTCCGAAAGTTCAAAGAAATTATTTTTTAGCCCACAGTTTGTTTACATAAGGCATTTTTATAGAAAATATTTTGATAATGTAAACAATAAAACAGTATTTCTTAACTCAAATTAGCTCTTTCCAGAAATCTTTAGTCTAAAACATTCGATTTTCTATACTTTCCTTCAAAATCTTTCTTAAAATCTCAATATACTGAATGTAAATTGTGTGTAAAAACATTTTTAAGGCGACATACTTATATAATAAATGTAACAGTTCTTAGGTAATACTTAACCTGATAGTGACTATAAATACATCCAAACCTGCTTTTTTTCGTTCGTTCTTTAAGCGATTTTTTTGTGCGGTACATTAAAATTTCATTCAAAAGATTGGGATTCAATTGACGAAATTATTTTTAAAACGAGTGCGAGGTAGTATCTTCAAGTGCCGATACAGGCACCCCAATGGGAAGTCACTGTGATCTCCCCAAAATTTCCTTATTCGGGAAATTTGTCCGAGTAACTCGGCATAAACTATCAGTTGGTTCATTTTGATCTCGTTTAAAGATTACAATTTTGTAAGTTTTTGAGTTATTTTCTGTGTGAGACTTTTTTTTTATGCAATCCCTATCCACCGCATAAAAAAAAAAAAATTTTTAACTGTGTTGCGAAAACAAGTTTTCAAAGCTACTCGTGAAGTTCCGAACATTTTTTTTATGCGGTCCTTATCCACAGCATAAAAACAGGTTTCGTTGTATATAAATAAATGAATGTTATTATTTCATGGTGGATAAGGATTCCGTCTTAAACTTGTCCCTGCTTAGTAGCAGCAGTGTAAAAACGAATCAGAAAAGTCTTTGTAGCTTTCCGGTACGGTTTTCCTTCTCAAAACCCTGTGATAGTATAAAACATATCAACTAAATTTTGATTATCATACAGTAAACAATAAAAATGTTCCTCACTACGTACACTGTAAAAAAAAATCCGAAAGTTTTTGGAAAATGATGGACAGTTAATGTGCCTAATTTCTGCCAGTAACATATCTGGCAAAAAAAAAAAAAAAAAAAAAAAAAAAAAAAAAAAAACTGGGTAATTTCCCGCTAAAAGTCAATTATCTTTCTGAAATTAACTTGGAATCTTTCTGTAGAATTTGAAAACCTTCCCAAACGAAGCAATTTATGTTTCTGGAACCTTCAGTAAAACTTATTTTGCTTACAGTAATAGCTTGGTACCCTCATTTTATTAACAGGAAAGCTCATTAAACAAGTAAGGCCGATAATAAGTCGTAACTGTAAAACAAGTGCAGAATAGCTTATTTTCTTGTAACTCCTGCAAAGCTACAATATCCAGAGACAGAGCATTTTTCCCTTGTTTGGCGCTTAATCAACCTGGAACTGCCGTATTTGGGCTGAAGGCGAAACTCGTAAAAAAGATGTGAAATTAGCAATCCTTTAACTTGTAGCGATTCGGAAAACGTTTTCATAAAAATACTTGTTTTTCAATGAAAATTAGTGCAAACCCGTGAAATCATCGAACGTTACCTGGAAATAATCAGCGACGTTTCGGAATTATTTTTCAGTGTAAGGAGACAATAGGTTTTAAAATTGTAAACAACAAAACTATATATTTATTAGCTTAAATAATAAGTCACTTCGAGGAATCTTTAATCAAAACATTTGATATTCTTCATAGGAATACTTCTAATAACGTGTAAATATTCTGTGCAAATAATGTGTAAAAACATATTTCATGCGAAATATTTTCTTATAAAATATAAACGTTTTCACACATTAAGGTAAATGCACTGGCCTCAAAAAGTTAAGGTACAGTCATAGAAAAAAAAACGAAACACTCGATCATATTCAAAGACTATTGACACTAGAGACACGTCTAAGGTGTCATTGTTTCAGGAATAAAAAGTTCTACATAATTATGGTAAAAAATTGTTGTTAAGGGGTCGTCTTCATATTAAAAGGAGCATCAACTTCAATATTTTCAATAAGAACCCCCAGCATCTTTTTTTAACTTTGTATACAAAGTTTTGTTTAATTCGATCCATCCGTTACTTCAGAATCGAGTTTTGAAAAATTCCTCTCGTAATGTTAAAACGTATTTTGATATTTTTACTCATAACACAAAAACTAGATTAGGCACGGCAAAGATTGTTTTTTTATATCAAAATATGAATCGACCCAATAAAAAAAACATAACTTACAACACCTAAAATGTAATTTTAGTTTTTTTATGAATTATTTTAATATTTTTTGAAAAAAATATGATCTGAAACCATATTAAATTTTAACAGAAAAACAATCTAGAAGAGCTTTTATAAGGGAATCCAAAATTTGAGCTCAAAATATTCAGTAGTTTTTGTGCTATGAATAAAAATTCATTTTTTCCTTCTTTAGGGGACCGTATACTTTTTTAAAACAGAAATTATGAAAACTGGTTTCTTCGTAAAAAAAGAAAAAAAAAACTGTTCAACAAAATAAGCAAGCCAATTATAACGTGGCTTGTCTACATTAGAGTTACGACAAAGAATTTTTTAAATGCATAAATTTATTTGCTGTCTCTGCAGAAGAACAGCACAATATTGCAACCGTCAGTTTTTTGTGGATATCGTTCAGACGTCAATGTGTAAATAATGCGAAACACTATTTCATTGTCCAATAAAAGAATATTTTATAGAACTCTTTAAATTAAAAGCTACAGTTACAATACTTCTGTTTTTTCTTTTTTTCTTTTTTTTTTTCTGCGTTTAGCCATTGCCTTTTGTAAAACAATAACTCAAAAAAAAAAAAAAAAAAAAAAAATGAATTTTGACAACTTGAATTCAAATTATGTTTTTCGCAATCACGAGTGTGCGTATGTAGGCGTGTGTGTGTGTAGTTGTGTATGTATGCGCGTGTGTGTAGGACATGGATGCAACCTGGAGGCGGCTTTCGCTATAGGAGCAGCATCGTGAGGACCCGGTCGACGGTGATGCTGTAGAGAGTGGCGGTGGGAAAATAAAATCAAAGGACTTCAAAACAGTCAAATGAAAGCAATAAGCATCGTGATTACTCAAAAAAAAAATATTTATTTATACATATATATATATTTATATATATCTATATATATAAAAATCTCGTGTCACGATGTTTGTTCGGGGTAAACTCCGAAATTACTCAACCGATTTTTCTCAAATTTCATATCAATGTGTCATTTGGTCGAACTTAAAAGATAGGATAGTTTTTATAATTTTTTACTGCAAATTTCATATTAATTATGCAATAATAGTGTGAATTAATTGTTTAGTTCTAAAAATTCTTAATAGATGGCGGTGTAAGTTAATTAATCGATATAACTCTAACATCGTATGACTTACTGCTAAAAACACCATGATAAAAAAGCTCAGAGATGTTGCTTAGAATTTCCATATAACGTTTCGGGATATTACAGGTTATTATTTACTTCCTGAGAAAATCAACTATATTTTTCAAAACGTTTCCTTGAATTGCTACAAATTGCAGATTTCACACCGTTGTGAAAAGTATTTTTCTCCACCAGTATCAAGATTAACTAAACGTATTTAATAGGTGTATCGGTTTCGGAGTGCTTGCGGTTTGTCCAGATTGACTCAACACCCAATGAGTGCGAAAAGTTGTCTGGATCACGAAGCTTTGCAAGAGTTGCAGAGGAACTACATTCGAGCTACTTGCTTGAGAGTCTGTCTTCGCTTTGGCAATGCGTGTATTAATGCTTTGAGAGCTTTCTTAGAAAAACAGGAAGGTTTCAGGCTATTATATTAATCATGCGTCTGGCTTCTCTGCAGGTGCCAGAATCATAACTGCCTTTTTAACCAAGAAGACTACTGAATTCTTCAAAAATATTCCAGGTTTATTTCAGGAAAGTTAATGAATTTAAGCGGAAAACAATTATTTTCTTTATTTTGTTCCCCAGGAAATTTTTAATATCATTAATTCTTGGAAAGATACATTCGCAACAGAAAATTGAAGTGAAAAATGCATTGTCAGGCATTGCTGCTACTTTTTTTAGATGGTACACGGACAGCACATTCAGCTTTAAAGTTGCCTATTAGATATTCATAACAAACAAAACACAATGTGTACAATAAAGAAAAAAAAGACGTGGTATGGCTGTAGTGTTGCAAGAGAGTGAAATTATAATTTGTGATGAGTGTACTATGTCTCATGAGTAAAAGCATTCATTCGAAGCAAATCATAGGATTATGCAAGATTTGAATGGCAACGATAAACTTTTAGGCGAAATTGTCTGAATACTGTCTGGGGACTTCCGGCAGACATTACCAGTTATTCCGATGAAATCAACGCATGTTTAAAAAAAACGTTTTTTATAGCGTAATGACGAGATACTGCGATTGGCCATGAACAGGCGAGTATAAACGCAAAATAATCTAATCGCATAAGTATTTTTTAAGCAATTGCTGAGTATTGGAAACGGTGAAATTGAACTGTATCAAAATATACAGTACAACAAATAGTCAGACAATTTCTGCACTGCCGTTGAGACGAAAAGTGAACTAATTGAGAGTCTATTTCCAGATAAATTTAATTTTTTAAAAATCATAATTGCCTCTGTAATCGCGCTGGTTTTGTAGCAGTTTTGTTTTCGGTAAACATTCCCGAACAGACAGGAATATTTGTGGATCGTCAATTGTTGGCTGTCATATACATATCCCGATGCATGTCGCAAGTTGTATTTATTGGTAGCACAAAGTCATTGGGAGTTGACACTTTCTAATGCAGGTTTGACATAAGGAGAAACAGTATTCGTCAACTGTTTAAAACAATTTTGACGACATACTATCCAACACAATCATTATTTTTTAAGGAGAAACTATATTACTTTCACGTTTGAAGACGTATTTCATAAAGTTTAACAAACACACAAATGTCCAAATCCAGATTTTACACCAGAAATGAATATGAAGCTTTAGTTTTAACTGAAGGTTTTTGCGTTTCAATTTCAAAATTGCCACTTAGTCATTATGATACGCCGTCACTTGATAGTTGGGCCACCGACTTAGTTAACACTGATTTGCAACGTATAACAACAGAGCAATGACTCTGTCTTAGCTACAATTATTGCTAATAATGAGCCATTACTGACGGCTTTAAAAAAAAGCTCTCCATTGATGCTGAACAAGTTGTCGATGAAAACAAAGCAGTAAACACTCCAAATGAATTTTTAAATTCCCTGGATACACCAGAAATGCGTCTACACGATTTCCGGTAGAATTGGCTCAACAATTTATTCTTTTTCGCGATTTAAACCCACCTAAATTACGCAACGGTACACGTTTCTACATAAAGTCAACAATATTTGTCGGAAAAGTTTAAAGGAGAAATGTTTGTGTTGCCACGTAATCCATTATTAGCGTCATAATTTTCAAACACATTTGAAAGGCTTCAACTTTTGATTCGTTTAGCTTTTGCAAAGACCATAAATAGATTTAAAGAACAAAAAATGTCTTCTTTCGGTTTTTTCTTGAAACATAAATATTTCTCTTATGGGCAACGAGATATTGCCTACTCACACGTGGTAAGTTATCATACTTTTCGTATTAGCAAAAGACTGGTTGATCAAGAACATTGTGCACAACTTAGTGCTTAGACAGTTTTCAGTTTTCAAATAATAGAAACAATAGTTCGAAGTCAATGTTATCTACTTCATTGAAAAAATTTAATTTTTATACATTTTTAATTTAGTTAGTGTATTTTGTAAAGAAGTTATTGATTACAAACTATAGAGAAAGCTTTTTTTTTTTTTTTTTTGCGGAAGTTATACTTACAAAATTTACTAAGCGTAAGTATAGTGCTTTTTCCATAGAAAATTTAGTTAGTACTTATTGAATTCAATAAGTACTTTCTTCAGCCTGCACGGTAAAAAAAAAAAAAAAAAAAAAAAATCCGAAACGTTACTGAGTAAAAATTTTCGATAATTGCTTGCAGTTCTGGCTAAGCTTTGGCTATGTTTACATTACTGCTTATAGAAGTTCCTTAATAAATCAGAAAGGTGCTAAGCTTTTTTTTTTTGTATCCCTTCCTAAGTTTACACTAAAGTTCCAGAAACACGACTAACTTCAAACGGGAAGATCTTCGAATTTTTCAAGAGGCTTCCGAGATGATTTCAGGAAGGTTATTAACTTTTATCGGAAAACTCTCCGGGTTTTGGCTTGACATGATACTGGCAGAAATTGGCCACATCAGCTGCCCATAATTTTCCAGGAACATTTAGGAATCGTTTTTAAATTGAATAACGCCCATTATCAATCTCATATGTTATAAAATCGGCTATACTATTTTAAGCTTTATTAAAAATATTTATTTGATTTTATCAAAATAATGAGTTCAAGTTTATTTTAATCCAACTTCTTTGCCACAGCAACGCGTGGCTGGGTCAGCTAGTCTATATATATTTTGTAAAAAAGTTATTGATTATAAACTATAGAGAAAGCTAATGTGAATAAAATGTAGTGTAGAATCTAAAAGTGTATGGTGGTTTACGCTTAGTTTCTACATTCGGTTATTTTACAATCAGTTTCGATATTTACTATCACTTTCAAGTTATTATTTTTTTTTTTTTGCGGAAGTTATACTTACAAAATTTACTAAGCGTAAGTATAGTGCTTTTTAAATAGAAAATTTAGTTAGTGCTTATTGAATTCAATAAGTACTTTCTTCAGCCTGCACGGTAAAAAAAAAAAAAAAAAAAAAAAAAAAAAAAAAAAAAAAAAAAAAAAAAAAAAAATCCGAAACGTTACTGAGTAAAAATTTTCGATAATTGCTTGCAGTTCTGGCTAAGCTTTGGCTATGTTTGCGTTACTGCTTATAGAAGTTCCTTAATAAATCAGAAAGGTGCTAAGATTTTTTTTTGTATCCCTTCCTAAGTTTACAGTAAAGTTCCAGAAACACGACTTATAAACTTTTATCGGAAAACTTTCCGGGTTTTGGCTTGACATGATACTGGCAGAAATTGGCCACATCAGCTGCCCATAATTTTTCAGAAACATTTAGGAATCGTTTTTAAATTGAATAACGCCCATTATCAATCTCATATGTTATAAAATCGGCTATACTATTTTAAGCTCTATTAAAAATATTTATTTGATTCTATCAAAATAATGAGTTCAAGTTTATTTTAATCCAACTTCTTTGCCACAGCAACGCGTGGCTGGGTCAACTAGTATATATATATATATACATATATACATATTTGAATTTTTGGCCTCTTGAATTTAAATAATGTTTTTCGCAATCACGAACGTGTGTGTGTACGCGCGTGTGTGTAGGCGTTCGTGTGTGTGTGTATTTGTGTAGGCGCATGTGTGTGGATGCGTGTGTGTGTATGTATGCATGTGCGTGCGTGTTGTGTATGCAGTGCTGTGTGTGTACGCGCGTGTGCGTGTAGGCGTTCGTGTGTGTGTGTGTGTGTGTGTGTGTGTACGCGCGTGTTCGTGTAGGCGTTCGTATGTGTGTGTACGCGCGTGTGTGTAGGCGTTCGTGTGTGTGTGCATGTAAGGCATGTGTGTTACTGTCTGTACAGGCATGAGTGTATGTATGTGTGTGTGTGTGTAGGCGTTCGTGTGTGTGTGCATGTATGGCATGTGTGTTTGTGTCTGTACAGGCATGAGTGTATGTATGCGTGTGTGTGTGAGTGTAGGTTTGTGTATGTATGCGTGTGCGTGCGTGTGTGTGTGTGTGTGTATGTATGCGTGCGTGTGTGTGTATGTGTGTGTATGTATGCGTGTGTATGTGTAGGATACTGACGCAACCTGGAGACGGTTTTCGCCAGAGGAGCAGCATCGTGAGGCTGCCGGCCGACGATGGTGCTGCAGAGGGTGCTGGTATGGAAAATAAAATGATAGCACGGAACCGTAACATGGGTAAAAGCCAGTTGGCGAGAAAATTCACCATACATTATTTGTTAATATACAGGCGAACCAAAAGACCTTTTAATTTTTCCATAACGGGCAAAGCCGTGCGGGTACCACTAGTAGGTAATATTTGCTCTTAGATAAGTTTACTGGTTTTTAGGATTTTTTTTTTTTTTTTTTTTTTTTGTAAAGTGTTTGAATAATTTTCAATGTGTTAAGATCTAGGAGAGGAAATGTCAATCGCAATAGTGGGTCGCGTGCTTTGAGCCGTATTCTGTACGAAAGTAGTTGTTGTGGCTAATTGTGACCTTCTTTTTTTTTCGACTTTGTCAAAGATTTAACAAAACAATTATTTGGTTGTTAGATTAAGTTGAGTTTTTGTCTATTCTTAATTATAATTTAAATACTTTTTTTTTCTATTCATTTTCTCGGTCATTGTCTGTGCATTTCACATTGAAACTATTCTTGCAAGACAAAGATAAAATTTCAATTTTTTTTTTTAATAACGTGGAAAAATATCGACAAAAAATAGAGTTGTAAAAAATTATTGTTATCAACTACTAGATGCCTATCTTATTAAATGCATGTTTTTCAGAATTTAATATCTGAATATTCGTCTCCAACTTTATGACACTGGCACTCGAATTCAACTTTCTGGTCTTACTCTTTAAGCAAACAACGGGCCACACGGACCAGCTGCGAGGGCTAAATGTGGCCCGCGTTATTGCCTTGTCTAAATCGGGAAAAAGTATTCGAAAAATAGCCGACAGTGTGAAGTTTCGCCTTTAACAGTATCCAGATGGGTCAATAGGTAATATTTGCTCTTAGATAAGTTTACTGGTTTTTAGGAATTAATTTTTTTTTTGGATAGTGCTTGAATAATTTTCCATTCGTTAGGATGTAGTAGAGGAGTATTCTGCACAAAAGTAGTAGTTGTGGCTAATTGTGAACTTTTTTTTTGACTTCGTCAAAGATTTAACAAAACATTAATTTGCGTGTTAGATTGAGTTTTTGTCTATTCTTAATTATAATTTAAATACTTATCTTTCTATTTACTTTTTCGGTCATTGTCAGTGCATTTCACATTAAAATCATTCTCGCAAGACAAAGATAAAATTTCAAATTATTTTCTTCCCTTTCGAACAACATTAAAAACACAGCATCATATTTAAAAACCCACACTGAAAATAGCTCAGGTTCACCATAAACGTTTTCGGCATGTTTTTATTCTTACATTTTTTGCACTTCTGAAGAATTGCGTTTTAATATGGTTTAGGTGCAATAGGGTGGAACGAAAATAAATGTTTTTCATTTCAATAATAGGTAGTGTATAAAAGTGTTTGAATTTTTTGATCCTCATGATCCAATTGTGTCCTTTTTTTTCAATTAGTTTCATAACAGTGTTTTGATATCTTAGTTTTTATCAGTTGCCATTGATATGGTTGCACTGTTGTGAATTCACTGGATGGCAATATTATTTCCCTGTCTCTATCTGTTTGAGTACCCCGCTCGTTTCTTCAGGCGAATCTTGCGGACGAATAAATTCATATTACGAACAGTGCAAGATATTGAAAGGCTTCTTCAGGTTTCGAGGTACTCAATGAAGCAAATACTTTTGTACGAAGCTGTGAACCATTCTCTAGATTCGTAATTGGACCCTGGTTTGTTGTCTTGAACCTCTGGAGGGCACAGTCCAGTTGGAACAGTTGGAAGTACCTATGTGTTTTTAATCTGTGCTAAATTCTAAGTACTTTCCCTTTCTTTTGCTCGTGTAACATGACGGAGATAACCCAGAGTGTAAAGAGTGTTTTTCTTAAAGGTATAGAACTTTAAGTTGGCAACACTGTGTGATATGTGTGCTATTTTAACACTGTAAAAAAATTCCGAAACGTTACTGAGTATTTCCGTGTAACGTTTCAGGATTTTAATGGTTTTTATCCACTTCCTGGAAATATCAAGTATCATTGTCAAAAAGTTTCCTGAATTGCTGCAAGTTGCACGTATGCAGACTTCTATCTGTTGTGAAAAAAAAATTATCTCCCAGTTTAAAGAATAACTGAGAGTATTTATAAGATACATCGGCTTCGGCTCGATACTGGCTCGTCCAGACTGACTAAGCTCCCAAAGGAAGCGAATAAGTTCTTGGACTAAGTAGCCTTGCAAAAATTGCAAGTGAAGTACTAGATACTTGCAATTTTGGCTTTGGCAATGGTTGCAATGCTGCTTTTGGAAATGTCGTCTTGATAAATCAAAAAAAGTGCCAAGCTGTTGGACTAAGATTATTTTGAAGTTCCATCAACACGACTGGCTTTAAACCGGAAGATTTCTAAATTTTTCGGTATAATTTCAGAAAGATTACTGAATTTCAGCGGAAAAGTTTCCTGGTTTTTTACGAGATATGTTACTGGCATAAATTGGGCACATCTGCTGTGTATCATCTTCTAGGAACGTTTCTGAATCGTTTTTACAATGAATAGCTGTCACTTGTTTTGTGTTCAGTTTGGTTTGATATTTCATCATGAATAGACAACAAGGCGGTGCAACATGTCACACAGCGCGTGTCACAATTGATTTATTGAAAGAAGCGATCGGTGAACGAATAATTTCGCGTAATGGACCCGTGAATTGACCTGCAAGATCATGCTATTTAACACCGCTGGACTACGTTTTGTGGGGCTATGTGAAGTCTCTGGTCTACACCATGGAGGGTCTACACTGATAAGCCTCAGACAATTGACGCCTTGGAAGCGTCACCTTATCACTGACATACGGCCTCTATTACTGCAAAAAGTGAGAAAATTGGACTTTCCAATTGGACTCTCTCCGAGCCAGCCAAGGTGGCCACATGCCAGAAATCATATTTAAATAAAAATGTCAAAGAATCATCTTTCGAATAAAGCAACATTCATGGCCATTAACTGTGATTTATTTGAAAATAAAGTTCTCTACCTCTAAAAAAACACCCTTTAGTAGGTTTTCCCACCAGTAAGTTTTTGCACCCCATCAGCCTGTCTTTGATTGGACCAGAATGACTAAGGTCCACTAATTTCTCTACTTATCTATTAGGTGCGAGAATGGGAGTTCGCTCGCATGAAAAAAGTACAGCAATTCTTTCTTCTTTTTTTTTCAACACTATCAATGACACCGTTGTTTTTACTTCCTTTTACAAAAAAGGAAGTATTGTATTCGCGAAAAAATTTTCACTCAAAAATCGACTTTAATATCCATTTTACTCACCCCCGAATGAATATTGAGTTGTTTTTTCGACTCGACCACACGTGGATAAGCGCCTCAGAACGTATAGACACGCGAAATATCCATAATGATGATTCCCGCGTTAGTTACAGCTAAGGCTCCTATATAAGGGGAGCTGACTTATCCGACATTTTGGTTCCAAAATTGTCGGGCGAAAAAAATAAACATTTGTACAAAAGCCTCATTGCAGAAAACTGGTGTCAAAGCTTTAGGTGTGTTGCCCGAAAGATGTTTGATTATTTTAATCTGTAGATGAATGCAATTTAATGAATACAAATTAAAAACAAATAAGGTGTGAAAATGAGGTTTATTACCGTAAACATTTCCCGATACGTTTTAGCTGAATTTGTAAACGAAGTTATCTTTCTAAATTTACCTTAAGTGACATTTTACTCAACTTATCATCAATTATTTTACGACATAGCAACCAGCGAATATTATAACGTATTTATAAATACTAGAAACGAGGTTGGATCCAGTTCTGTCTTGGAACCAAAATGTCGGATAAGTCAGCCTGTCTTTTTCAAGGGGCTCTAGTTACAGCGAATTTTCTCGTGACGTCCGTATGTACGTATGTATGTGCGTATGTGTGTATGTATCTCGTATAACTCAAAAACGGTATGTCCTAGAAAGTTTAAATTTGGTACGTAGACTCCTTGTGCGATCTAGTTATGCACCTTCTCTTTTGGTTGCATTCGGATGATCCTAAGGGGGTCTTTTGCCCCTTTTTGGGGTGAAATCGTTGTCAATTTCGATGTAAACTCAAGTATTGATATAATTTGTTGGACACTTGGCGATATATCGATAGTCGTTTAGTCGCCAAGTTTTCTCGCCAACTTGGCGACAAATTTGGCAATTTTTTTTTTTAAATCTGATTTTAATTTGGCCCCTGTTGGTGATATTTAGAGAGTAAACTATTGAATCCCATTAAAATTGCCAGTAACGGGGAAATGACATTAAATTGGAGTAGAAGGAAGTCATGTGATGCACACATCAGCTCGTTTGTTTTTGTTTTCCTGTTCTTTCGTTAGTGCCGTTTCACCTCTCCGCTACAAGTTTAGAGATAGCAACTTTGTTCTTATGTAAAGAGATTTACCAGTGATTAAGAGTGAGTTCTGAGTTAATCACATTGGTTTTGAACACAAAGCAAACAGAGTGCTGCATTGACTTTTCTAAACGCTTATTTCAATTGAAAAAAAATGTAAGAAATAATTAATTAATTTTCAACACCCCAAGCTTCTAAAAATTCATCACATCCTATAATCTATGTGATTATTTTAGATAAATATGGAGAAAACATACTGTTTACTATTTGACAAAATTTATTTACAGCGTTAAAAAAACAGAAAAACAAAGGACAGAATTATACCGCACACCTCATTTTTTCAATGTGAATTTAGTTCCACCTACAGTACTCTTTCCACGCTCCCGATCATCGAAAATAGAAATATACTTTTTTTTTCTAATTTTGCTAAAAACATCAAAAAGCAGCATTTGATCGACATTTAACGCTATTTTGGCATATTAGTAAGTAGTTCAAAAAATTTAAAATGTATGTGCATCTTGCATATATATTTTGAATATATTTTAAAATCATCTTTGCAAAAATCATCAAAAGCTTTTTAAATAGAGTAATTACTTTAAAATACTGTTCTGGGAATTTTTGCGAAAAATATCTTTCTGCAGCAACATTTTTTGGATTTTTTAAATCAAAGTTTTAAAACTAATTCAATTTGAAAGCAAATAAAATTGATTCTATTCTGTTTAAAATTAAAACTTTTTCATAATAAATGACCATTTGAAGTTCTAGTATATATTTTAAGAATGACAAAATATAGCATTTTTTTCTGATAAGATTTAAAAAAAAATCGAACATGCAAATACTCGGATATTTTTAAAACGCTTTTTAGCAGAACAATCATCAAAAAATACCAATAAATGTTAATCAGTGAAAAACATGCTTCATATTTCGAGGAAAAAAGTACGCTTTTAAGCAAAAGAATTTTTGCATTAAATTTGAAAGGATCTGTAACAAAAAGAACATTAATCAGATGGTTTTTACGGTATAATATATCTATGTATTAGATAATTTTTTACAACTGCAAAAAGGAGCTTGGTGACTTCAAATAACTTCGTCTGATGTATTAGGGAGCTTCTAAGTCTTATATCTTTTATGTCTGTATATCTTAAAATAAAAGCATAAAGGATTTTGATGCGAAAATGATATTAGTTTTAATTAAAAGATCAACGAAGTGTTTAAACTTCGTTCAAGCTATTCGTATTTAATTTAAATTTCCGTAACATAGCTTAAACTGTTGTAAAGTGGCTTCTCGCAAATTGCAAGAAAAATATTTAAGTGTATTACATATTATTTTTAGAAATTATGTAAAGAAATATATTCATAACGTAAGGTAAGTGACTCAAAGGTGGCCCTAGTGAAGCATTGATGATTTTTCAGATTTCTAGTAAGGTGCATTTGGCTGATTTTTTATGCTGAATTTTACACTTATCTGTAACACATATCCAGTGCAACTTTTTGTAAGGAAAAAATTAATTCTTTTTATAGTACTATTTCAAAATTGTAGCTTGTGAGCTACCTTGGGAGCAAAGTGTTCGAAAGGTAACATATGGATCGAAATCAGTTTAACATATGAAAAACATTATGCGCTAACTATTTTTGCTTCTAGAAGAGTAATACAAAGTTAGTTAAAAGGAAAAAAAATCAAGGAAAAATTACGACCAAAAATATAACAATAAAGTTTTTTTTAACCCATCGCTGTCATGGTTCCACTTGTTTTCAATAAATAAACATAGTCCGAAAAGTCCTTGGCACATTTTAAAAATTCACGGAAAAATAAAAAATTGTCGTATGAATATGCGGTTTGTGCCATAATACTTCACAGGTTTAATTTTTTTTATGACATTGTAAAAAAAAGGACAAAAGGAAAAAAAAAATGTAATTATAAGTAGTCGCTGTATCGTCACAGAAAGTCAAACAAAAATCATACTCAAGTTCATCCCATATCCACAAACAGTTGGAAGGCAATTATGTACAGTCAGCCTGAAATACTTGTTACTTAGCTGCCCTACTGCAAAGAATATGGCATGAACCTCCGCAGAGACTAGAGGTCACCTACTTCATTTCAAGCTGCGCCATGTCTTGGCTTGTAGGAAGCAATAGGTATTATATCTTTTTTTTGCGATTTTGTAATCGTTGTCGTGTCATAACTTCTTAGTTTCACTACTTTTTAGTTTTACTTTTGATCTGAATTTGAAATCATTTGCTTATATCCTCATACACGACATACATGCCAAATTTGGTGAAAATAGCTTGTTTTCTTCTGGGTGCATACATTTTTTGTGAGAGAGTGTCTATAAACATACTAAGAGAAAACCTGCGATCAACTTTATATACATATATATATATATATATATATATATATATATATCTATATATATAAAAATCTCGTGTCACGATGTTTGTTCGGGGTAAACTCCGAAACTACTCAACCGATTTTTCTCAAATTTCATATCAATGTGTCATTTGGTCGAACTTAAAAGATAGGATAGTTTTTATAATTTTTTACTGCAAATTTCATATTAATTATGCAATAATAGTGTGAATTAATTGTTTAGTTCTAAAAATTCTTAATAGATGGCGGTGTAAGTTAATTAATCGATATAACTCTAACATCGTATGACTTACTGCTAAAAACACCATGATAAAAAAAGCTCAGAGATGTTGCTTAGAATTTCCATATAACGTTTCGGGATATTACAGGTTATTATTTACTTTCTGAGAAAATCAACTATATTTTTCAAAACGTTTCCTTGAATTGCTACAAATTGCAGATTTCACACCGTTGTGAAAAGTATTTTTCTCCACCAGTATCAAGATTAACTAAACGTATTTAATAGGTGTATCGGTTTCGGAGTGATTGCGGTTTGTCTAGATTGACTCAACACCCAATGAGTGCGAAAAGTTATCTGGATCACGAAGCTTTGCAAGAGTTGCAGAGGAACTACATTCGAGCTACTTGCTTGAGAGTCTGTCTTCGCCTTGGCAATGCGTGTATTACTGCTTTGAGAGCTTTCTTAGAAAAACAGGAAGGTTCCAGGCTATTATATTAATCCTGCGTTTGGCTTCTCTGCAGGTGCCAGAATCATAACTGCCTTTTTAACCAAGAAGACTACTGAATTCTTCAAAAACATTCCAGGTTTATTTCAGGAAAGTTAATGAATTTAAGCGGAAAACAATTATTTTCTTTATTTTATTCCTCAGGAAATTTTTAATATCATTAATTCTTGCAAAGATACATTCGCAACAGAAAATTGCAGTGACAATTGCATCGTCAGGCATTGCTGCTACTTTTTTTAGATGGTAGACGAACAGCACATTCAGCTTTAAAGTTGCCTATTAGATATTCATAATAAACAAAACACAATGTGTACAATAAAGAAAAAAAAAGACGTGGTATGGCTGTAGTGTTGCAAGAGAGTGAAATTATAATTTGGGATGAGTGTACTATGTCTCATGAGTAAAAGCATTCATTCGAAGCACATCATAGGATTATGCAAGATTTGAATGGCAACGATAAACTTTTAGGCGAAATTGTCTGAATACTGTCTGGAGACTTCCGGCAGACATTACCAGTTATTCCTATGAAATCAACGCATGTTTAAAAAAAACGTTTTTTATAGCGTAATGCCGAGATAATGCGATTGGCCATGAACATGCGAGTATAAACGCAAAATAATCTAATCCTACAAGTATTTTCTAAGCAATTGCTGGGTATTAAAAACGGTGAAATTGAACTGTATCAAAATATACAGTACAACAAATAGCCAGACAATCTCTACACTACCGTTGAGACGAAAAGTGAACTAATTGAGAGTCTATTCCCAGAAAAATTTAATTTTTTTAAAAACATAATTGCCTCTGTAATCGCGCTGGTTTTGTAGCAGTTTTGTTTTCGGTAAACATTCCCGAACAGACAGGAATATTTGTGGATCAATTGTCGACTGTTAAATACATATCCCGATGCATGTCGTGAATTGTGTTTATTGGTCGCACAAAGTCATTGGGAGTTGACACTTTCTAATGCAGGTTTGACATAAGGAGAAACAGTATTCGTCAACTGTTTAAAACAATTTTGACGACATACTATCCAAAACAATCATAATTTTTTAAGAGAAACTATATAACTTTCACGTTTGAAGACGTATTTCATAAAGTTTAACAAACACACAGATGTCCAAATCCAGATTTTACACCAGAGATGAATATGAAGCTTTAGTTTTAGCTGAAGGATTTTGCGTTTCAATTTCAAATTTGCCACTTAGTTATTATGATATGCCGTCACTTGATAGTTGGGCCACCGACTTAGTTAACACTGGTTTGCAACGTATAAAACAGAGCAATGACGCTGTCTTAGGTACAATTACTGCGAATAATGAACCATTACTGACGGCTGGAAAAAAAAGCTCCCCATTGATGCTGAACAAGCCTATACAGTTGTCGATGAAAACAAAGCAGTAAACATTCCAACTGAATTTTTAAATTCCCTGGATACACCAGGAATGCGATTACACGATTTCCGGTTGAAAATTGGCTCAACAATTTATTTTTTTTTTCGCGATTTAAACCCACCTAAATTACGCAACGGTACACGTTTCTTCATCAAAAGTCAACAATCTTGACGGGAAAGTTTAAAGGAGAAATGTTTGTGCTGCCACGTAATCCATTAATAGCGTCATAATTTCCAAACACATTTGAAAGGCTTCAATTTTTGATTCGTTTAGCTTTTGCAAAGACCATAAATAGATCTCAAGAACAAACGATGTCTTCCTTCGGTTTGGACTTAAAACATAAATATTTTTCTCATGGGCAACCATATATCGCCTACTCACAAGTGGAAAGTTATCATATTTTTTGTATTAGCAAAAGACTGGTTAAGCAAGAACATTGTGCACAACTTAGTGCTTAGACAGTTTTCAGTTTTCAAACAATAGAAACAATAGTTCGAAGTCAATGTTATCTACTTCATTGAAAAAATTTAATTTTTATATGCTTTTAATTTAGTTAGTGTATTTTGTAAAAAAGTTATTTATTACAAACTATAGAGAAAGCAGAGGTGAATAAAATGCAGTGTAGAATCTAAAAGTGTATGGTGGTTTACGCTTAGCTTCTACATTACGTTATTCTACAATCAGTTTCGATATTTAATATCACTTTCAAGGTATTTTTGCTTTTTTTTTTTTTTGGCCAAAATCATGCTTACAAAATTTACTAAGCGTAAGTATAGTGCTTTTTCCATAGAAAATTTAGTTAGTACTTACTGAATTCAGTAAGTACTTTCTTCAGCCTGCACTGTAAAAAAAAAAAAAAAAAAAAATCCGAAACGTTACTGATTAAACATTTTCGATACTTGCTTGCAGTTCTGGCTAAGCTTTGGCTATGTTTGTATATCTGCTTATAGAAGTTCCTTAATAAATCAGTAAGGTGCTAAGCTTTTTTTTTTTATCCCTTCCTAAGTTTACACTAAAGTTCCAGAAACACGACTAGCTTCAAACGGGACGATTTTTCGAATTTTTCAAGAGGCTTCCGAGATAATTTCAGGAAGATTATTAACTTTTATCGGAAAACTTTCCGGGTTTTGGCATGACATGTTACTGGAAGAAATTGGCCACATCAGCTGCCCATAATTTTCCTGGAACATTTATGAATCGTTTTTACATTGAATCACGCCCATTATCAATCTCACATATTTTAAAATCGGCTATACTATTTTAAGTTCTATCAAAAATATTTATTTGATTCTATCAAAATAATGAGTAAAAGTTTATTTTAATCCAACTTTTTTGCCACAGCAACGCGTGGCTGGGTCAGCTAGTATATATATATATATATATATATATATATATATATATATATATATATATATATATATATATATATATATATAAAGTACCTGTTTTTTTTCTCTCATTTTTACATTTAAGAATTTCCTTGCTCAAGTTTACAATTTTTTGAATACATTTTGTAACAAAAGTAAAAATCAATGTTGCAATGCAAGTTGTAGTGTTTTTGTCTCTGTATTTACTTTCTAATTTTTCTCTTTTTGAAATTGTTTTATCAACTATTTCACTTTACCCCACATTCCAATATGTAAATGCACACTGTAAAAAAATTCCGAAACGTTACTGGTTATCTGCGTGGAACGTTTCGGGATTTAAGAGGTTTTCACCTATTTCCCCGCAAAAGCAAGTATTTTCGCAAAAAAGTTTCCTGAATTGCTAAAAGATGCACGAATGCAGACATTTCACTGGTATGAAAGATATTTTTTGCTACCAGTTTAAAGAATGACTGAGCATGTTTATAAGGTGTATCGGCTTCAATTCAATCACGGCCCGTCCAGGTTGACTGAACTCCCAATGGGAGCAAATAAGTCATTGGATAGCTGCAGCCTTGCGAGGCAGGAATTGCAGGCAAGAAATATGGTTGGTTCTTACGGCCCGTCCAGGTTGACTGAACTCCCAATGGGAGCAAATAAGTCACTGGATAGCTGCAGCCTTGCGAGGCAGGAATTGCAGGCAAGAAATATGGTTGGTTCTTGCTTGCAATTATTCTCGCAGCTTTGGCCATGGTCGCGGTAATGCTTCTGGACCTTTCTTGGTAAACCAGGAAGGTTCTAACCAAATACATTAAACGCATTTAATTTTTGTAGAAGGTTCACGACTGGCTTTAACAGGGAATATTGCCCAGCATTTCAGGAAGGTTACTCACTTGTATCGGAAAACGTTCCTGGTTTTTGTAAGAAATGTTACTGGTTGAAATTGGGCACATCAGCTGCCTATTATTTTCCAGGAACGATTCTGAATCGTTTTTACAGTGCAAGTACATTTATCAAAAATGAAGAGCTTTAGAAGAGAAAAATAATACGTGACATTTTTAAAGAAATGAAGATTTTTGTTTGAAGGAATACTTTATCTGCTTTTAACATAGAATGCATTCATCTTTCGCTATGTCCTTTAAATAAAGTTAGTTTCAGTAATTCGATAACACCTGCCTGAGATAAAAAAGACAAGCTGGAAAACGAAATAAATTCACCAGCATTCACATCAAAAAAAAAAAAAAAAAGTGGACAAAACTTTGCCTTCATGCAAAGGACAAAGTGATAATTAAAATATTTTTTAAATAAAATATTTTCTATTTGATTTTTAAAAATATTTCTCTTCAAATACATAAGTAAGCATATTAATAAATTAGTAAGCGAATAAATAAATGAAACAATAAATAAAAAAACATTTGTTGATTAATAATACTAAATAAGTGATTAAGTAAATTTACGAAGAATGAGAAAATAAGTGAATGAATGAACAAATATAAAGAAATAAATGTAAATGAAATAATTAACAAATGAATCTGTAAATGATTCATAAATGCATGAATGAATAAATGAAATAAAATATTTCATTTTTCCCTTTCACTTTGGACCGCATGCATTGAAGGGTTTCATGTGATTTTTGAAACATTAATAACAAGAACTTTATCATTTTAAAAACAGAAAAATTATTTGATATAAGGGAAAAGCACCAAATAGTGCCAACCTAAGGTTCTAGACCTAATGTCTCGCTCCATTATGATTCAATTGGCACCGAATGTACATTCATCAAATGACTCATGAAAAATATGAAAAAAAGCATTCCATGTGAAACGTTAAGTTTAAATTAGGTTTTTCAGCAGTGACGAAAAATGGCGAATTGAACTTATCAGGAACACGGGTACCAAATAAGGTAAACTCTAAAAAATGCCAAAAAAGTACTCTATCAAACTAAAACAAACTGATAAGTTCTTTATTGTCAATATAAAGACGTAGTAAGCCACTTTCGATGAACTCAACAACATTATCGAAAATTCTATATTTAATTCAAGGGTCATTCCATGCGAAATGAGCAAATCAGCTGTGGCTGACATGTCGCAGATTTCAATAAAAATTTTCATTTAGGTAAACCATACGTATCTATAAGGAAATGCAAAAAATGAAAGTTTAAAAACTGTTTGTTGCTTTGTTATTAAAATTAGAAGTTGATGCTGACGCTAAGCCTAAGTTTTCAGAGTCCATTGCTACCAGTTTGTGACTCAATAACTCCATAAGTTATAAACGTACTCTTAAAAAATAAATGTTTCCACATTCTATAAACAATTCTCTATTGAGAAAAAGCAAAGTAAAATTTTTTCGGATCTTTTTTTTAATCTGAGATATTAACAAAGATTGAAATTTTGCCAATTTACTTCAGATTTTAAATCATTCTTCTAGCTCTTTTAATGAAAAAATAACAGCAAAAATGATTCAGATTGAAAAACTATCTATAACTAACTATCTGCTCTTATTTAGTAACTGTTTATGAATT
Source organism: Uloborus diversus (assembly GCF_026930045.1). Classification (NCBI taxonomy): domain Eukaryota; kingdom Metazoa; phylum Arthropoda; class Arachnida; order Araneae; family Uloboridae; genus Uloborus; species Uloborus diversus. The sequence continues at coordinate 11,955,567 of NC_072733.1, read as the reverse complement.
TCTTGATGACGAAATTATACTTTAAAAAATCGAAAATTTCCAAAAATTTCATTTTTTCCTTTGTTTCAGATGTTTTTTTGAAAATGAGGGAATGCTCTAAATTTACTCAATTTTTTTTAACGTAACATATTGAAGTGTCTTTTTAGATGCTACTAAATTTTAAACATTGGTATCAGAGTATTTTTGTTACTAGAGTAACTTGAACTAAGGTAAAATTTCATTAGTTACTTCTTTTTATTTTGTAAGTTTAGCAAAACTAACCATTTCTTTCGTGTTTCATTCTCTCAAAAGCATGTTTATGAAGTACAGTCTGAAAAGTACATTTTTTTAATTGAAATAAATGTTAGTTTTATTTGCTTTTACATCATTTAGTCGTTTATCTAAATCTTTGAGATCTCGTAATTTCACATAAGGGTCAATCCATACAGGTTCCATACAGTATAAACTACTCATTCATGTTCAAATATTTCTAAGTTATCAAATTAAAATAATTATTTTGAAAATTACAATATCTTTTTTCAGTATAATGTATTATATAGGGCACAATATACGTAATTTAAGGAGGTGCCATGACGTTTTCACACTTTTTATTTCTGTTTTAGTGTGTGAATTAACTAGCAAAATTGCTTAATTTCATAGACCTATATCTTTTTTACAAACCAAATACAAGAAACAATATGTATAACATGTATAGTACTTGAACGGAATATTCAATTGGAAAGGAAATTTTATTTTTAATTCCATCCCCTTTTGGTTTATAGGGGTCTAAAAATGTCATTTTCGTCAATTTTCCGATTCTAGAGGGGCTGTAATCTATAAAGGGAGCACAAACACACAGCAACAGCTATATATTCTTTTTAGCATGGTTCCAGTGATTAGTTTTTTTTTTTTGTATTTAATTTTGTGTTTCTGTCCCCTACGTGAGTTATCCCCCTTTGAAATGAGTAAAATTTTTATATTTGGCCTTGAACTTTCACCTGTTGCCATTATTTTAATTATTAACTTAAAGCTACGTAACTCAGCATGTAAGACTATCAAATGCACTTTAACATCAAAGCGTTAAATTAACTGTCATAAATGTAATTCAAATAGATTTCGGCCAAAATGCAAAGGTCTAAAAGTCCCATTTTTGACTACGAAAATCACTTTTGATGACCTCTAAAAAATCAAAGGTCCAGTTGAGAGAAAAAACGAAAGTGGTTTTAAACATCTTTCATATGCAGTTTTTAGGAATATGAATTGAAAAAAAAAATTAAAAATGGTCGAGCGCACGCATCCGTCGAACCTGTATGGATTGATATATAAAACAAAAAAAAGCTATTTTTCTGAATTTTATTTTACGTTTGGAAATCAAAAACCAATTTCGAGTTTCTTCAAGCAAATAGTAGAAACACGGCTCTATATTCTTGTAAAAATTAAAAAATGTCTGAATTTTCCCTCATTTGAATTTTTGTGTGTATGTGAAGGGGAAAATCATCATTTTACAAAATGCCACTAAGTTTAAAACTGATTTTGAAGACAAAGGAGTTAAAATACAACTTCAAAAGTAAGGTATTTCTTTAATGATACTTAGCACATTATTGGGTATTAATTTCATCAATGCTAATGCATTCCTTAATGATTGAGATTAAAAAATAAAATGCTTAATTATGCGAAAATTGAAATATTTTTAGTTTTTGAAACTCAGTTAAAAGTTAACTATAATAACTTTGAAAATTTTACTGATATCAGGTTAATTACCCTACTCCATAGATTGCAACAACATATAACTTTTATGTTTTTATTGAATAGTTAATAAGATACAAGCCTTCAAAAGTGCATCATTTAGCATTTATGAGAATGCTGTTCAATTTGACCAATTTACAATTGCATGCAACTATTCAAATAAAAAAATTTAAGCAAAAATATTTTATATATTTTTATATAGGCATAAAAGGAACCTGTATACCAATTTTCATAAAATTCTGTTACCATGCGGTCACCACTTTTTTGCGAATTTTGCTCATTTCGTATGGAATGACCATCAACGGAAATGAGAAAGATTTATCGCCCCGTTCGGGGTACTAATTAGTCATTATTTTCCATCCTCTTCCCGATTTTTCGTTGTCTTAATAAGGACACCAGAGTTCTAATTATTTCAATCATGGTCTTATTTGGTCATTGTCTACTTTTCATGAACTATCAAATCACAGGAAGAAACGACGGTGCACAGCGACATTTTTTTTTAATTTGTCAACTACATAAATTAAACTTTCTAAAACAATTAGCAAATTTTAATACCAGTAGACTTCAGTGAGTCAGGAGTAAAATAAGATTTGGCAATTTTGCAAATTATCTTTTGTAATAATTGTTGATAGCTAACTGCTTGTTGATAATTTTTTATCCTCAGTTAGGCTTTCTGATGAAGATAAATTTATGAAATTTTCTCTACCCAACATAAAAAATATGGGGTTGGCCCTATTGGTCTACTTGTCCTCTTTTGGGTCACCCACCTTACGAAAAAAAAAATCTAATTTTGAAAATGGCTTATACATTATTATATAACATGATATTTAGAGATAACTTTTTTCTTTAACTGAAATCATGCATTTTCTAAAACATACAATGCATTACTTACACAACAAAAGTATTTTCAAGGATGGAAAAAGCAAGAAATTGTGTTTTCGTGTCAAAACACAATCATTTGCATTTTAGTTCTAATTTTTACTTGAAAAGCGTTTAGTTAATCAAAACTGCTGAGTGTAATAGAGAAACATTTAGAATATACCTTCGTTAAAAGTTGCGATATACTCTTTTTTGTGAGTTATGACAAAAACAAATACGTATTTTGTTTAAAAAATAGAGGTAAGCATTTTATTACAAATATACCTTTCAGTTCTCTTAAACAGATTTCCTATCAAGTAGTGCCATGGCTCACATTTTTCATTATGCTTTCCAATCTATAAAATTATTAAACGATTTCGCACTCTGCCTCAGAAAACCGTTTTACATTCAGTGCGTATAAATCAGAGTTAAATGAATTTTCCAGCGCTTGGCATAAATATGGCAGGTATAGGACAGTCATATTACATTCCTTCTGAATTCTAAATCCTTGTTTAAGCTAAGTATTTCAAAAGGGAACTCCTTTCATTTTCTCTCTTTTTATAAACATGTAAGACTTCTTTTTATTTAATATGGGAGAGGTTGATCCAAAGCGGGTAGATTTTTGAAGAGCGCTCGAAAGTTGTAGTTTTTGGATTTTAATCGCAACTTTTTCGGTTTTATTTCCTAACAGAGTTCTTGAACTTCAAAGTAAAAAAGTGATTTTTGTATTATTTCAAACCCAATATTTATTTATTATCAAATTTAACAAACATGTGAAAAACCCGCTTTGCCCTACCATTTAGCCCAAAGCAGGTAAGCTTAACTAATTGTGGTTCGGTAGATTTGCCAATCAAATATGAAGTTATATATAATTAAAATAGCTGACTACCTACCTGCTATTATATAAAAAAATATATAAAACAGTTGTATACTTATCCAATTTAAAGTCAGTACATTTGTTTATAAAACATAAAAAAAAACTGAGTTAATTATTTGCCATCCTAAAAAATAACTTTTAAAAGTTACACATCCTATTGAAAGAGAAAATCTAAGTCGGCACACTAGTCAAGAAATTTTAAATAAATATATGATTAAATCCTTTAGCCGCTTTGCCCGACCCACTTTGCCGAAAGACACGTTTTTATTTCAATAATAGTAACCATAAAATAATAATTTAATAAAAAAACGGAATGACCATCGTAGCTTAAAGGTGGATAGTGTCAAAATATGTTAATATTATTGAAAATAAAAAAATATGGTCTTTGACTAATCACATGCTACAAAATTTATTTATTTGATGCATGCACTATTTGATGCATGCATTGATGTGATGCACACATCAGCTCGTTTGTAAAAGGAAGTATTGTATTCGCGAAAAATCGGCTTTAATTTCCATTTTGCTCACCCCCAAATGAATGTTGAGTTTTGTTTTCAACCCGATCACACGTGGATATGTGCCTAAGAACGTACAAACACCCGAAATATCCATTTTGACGATCTCCGAGTTAATTACAACGAGTTTTCTCGTGACGTCTGTATGTACGTATTTATGTGCGTATGTGCGTATGTGTGTATGTATGTCGCATAACTCAAGAATGGAATGTTCTAGAAAGTTGAAATTTGGTACGTAGACTCCTAGTGGGGATTAGTTGTGCACCTTCGTTTTTGGTTGCATTCAGATGCTCTAAAGGGGGGTCTTTAGCCCCTTTTTGGGGGGAAATCGTTGTTAGTTTCATTGTAAACTCAAGTGATGTTATAATTTGGCGGACACTTGGCAATATATCGCCAGTCTTTTGGTTGCCAAGTTTTGTCGCCAACCTAACGACAAATTTGGCGATTTTATAATTTTTTTTTTTTTTAAATCTGGTTTCAATTTGGCCACTGTTGGTGATAATTAGAGAGTAAACTATTGAATCGTATTAAAACTGCCTTTAATGAGAAAATGACATTAAATTGGAGTAAAAGGAAGTCATGTGATGCACACATTAGCTCGTTTTAAATGTATCGTCTTTTTTTAATTTTATGCCTGGTTGCGCCATGCTACTTTACTGCTGCTTCGCTGGGACTGATAATAACTCGGGGGTGTTCGGGTAAACACGACATACGTATTCATCGCCGCTAACACACCAGGGGGGGGGGGGGGCATACGAAGACCTACTCGCTTTGGGCCACCCTCCCCTATATAATGTACTTCACAGTTTTAGTCTTTGCACATACATAATGTATTGATGATTCAAATTACATGAAGGAAGGAAAACTGCAGAAAATATTTTTATTTTACATATTTATTTTTATTTTACAAATATTTTTAAATTTTTTATTGCATTATGGTATGCATGCGCCGTTACAACACAGTGATTTTACACAGCGCTAATTTCTGATAAAATTCACTGTACTACAAAGGTTTATTCTATGAAGCTATGTATGAATGAATTTACATAATTTGCTCATTTTATAATGAAATATTGCTTTTGTTTTTTAATTGCAAAATTTGAACCATCGGTCTCCAATCTTTTTTATTCTGTAATTTTTTTGAGGCGAGACGTACCGGAAGTCTAACAGTATTTAAGTTTAGATGATTTAACTAAGGCTGCCCCCCTCCCATACGCATACAATTTTTTAAAAAATATTTGCTTACTGGAGGTTTTTGAGATGTTATAGGCTCAGTTTTTTTCCTTTTTACTCTTTCAGGGGTACGTCATTAATTTTTTAGTAATCTGAACAAAAAACACTATAAGTATGTTTATTTGACCATATACCCATAGATTTTTCAGTCAAAAACATTTTTTTGGGATTTTATTTTTGCAAACCCTCCAACCGGGGCAGGAGAAAAACATATTTATGCATGTAAAAATTAATTTGCATTTTTTAGAACAATATGATTGAGTACTGTAGGTAAAATGAAGTAAAATGTTTAATTCTTTCAGCGCTAATTAAAAATTTTAAAATCTGAAAAAAATTCCAAATTTTGGTTTTAACGAGAAAACCAACAAGAACAAGAAATTTTGAACATGAAATTGTGCTTACGGAAAAAAATATATATATTTTTTGTTATTCTGTCATCTAGTGTTGTTCATCGAACTTAAAAGAAGAGGACTAAAGGGATTTTTCTTCAAAACATTCGGCAAAAAGCGAGAGAAAAAAGTTTTAAGTAGGAGGTTATTTGGACAAATTACATGGAAGATTTGAATTTTTAAAATCACATCGGGGAAGGAGATGATAAAGTTTATTTTAGACTTCTCTGTCATGTGTTTCAGCCATATAAATACACTAAATTATTATAACGTAGACGTTATGCATTAATAGATTACCCATCAAACCGTAATTCAATAATTTAAGTTATTTTTTACACATGTGAAAGAAAAATAATATAAAATCGAAAAAATTTTTATAACAACATGGAGAAAGAAAACAACACATCGAATAAAATTGATATAATTCTCAAAAGACGAGCAAAAGGAAAAGCAATTTTACGCCTCAATTTTTTCTCCTTACTTACATAATTTCAAATTTTCTTTTGAAAAAAGAAGAAGTTTGCTATTTCCTAAACTAATGCCGATCTTCTTTAAAGACTTTTCCTATTTACCAGAAAGAAAATCGAAATTTATGATGAAACGAGAAAGAATGTAACAGCTTTTGAATTAAGTTCACAACTGCCATTTGAGTTTCCCTTTATGGCAAATATTTCTTTTTGCATTGAAAGCTTTTCTAATTTGTTCTTTCCTCCTGATAACTGGTTAACCTTAATGGAGCTACGAAAGCAAATTTGGCAATGCATAGAAATGAGTTATTAATTGCTAGTAATAAAATATAATTAGGTTTTTTCAGAGTAGAATAATTAATCTTGATTTCATAATCAAGAATGAAGTGAATTAATAAGATTTATGACATAATGAATGAAAATCGTACTACTTTGGAAACCATTTAACAGCAATAACGTAAGCGTAACTAATGATATTCGTAACATTATTGGATAGCAAGCGGTTAATTCTTTTTTTTTTTAGCGATATGTTTGAAGTCACGTATCTTTTAACGTGATGAGTTATTCTTTTTGCTATCGATTGAAAAGCGAGATTAGTGTTTTGAAAGATTGACTGAAAAGTGGAAGACTTTGACCTTAAAAGGACAATGACACTGGACAAATGAAAACAGTAGGGAAACTTCAAATTGTGCAAAAGGAACAGCTTTTCATGCAGGAAAAACTATGATTGTATGCAGTGTACGTTTGTTTTAAAAATGGAACTGTGTTTTGGTAATCATAATGATAATAATAATGAAGTTAAAGGCTTTAAAGTTGCTTTTCATAAGTTGAAAGTTACGGATGCGGAGCAACTTTTATAAATAAAATTAATTGCATTTAGTTAAAAAAAAATTATAATGCGGCTGCGCATTTGTTTCTAACCAGGTTAAAATTAGAAACTATATAGATTCAATCGGATGCGATTTGCAATGGGTTAATGAATAAGTATATGTTTAATAAACGAGTGAAGATGCTAATAGTAAGGTTGATAACTAGAACTATAATATCGTATGGACAAAAGATTTTCACTAAAGCGAAATAACAAAACTGATTTCTTAAAACGTCAATATTTCCGACTACGTATATGCATTCAATGTAACTTTATGCCACATGTTTTCTACTTTTTAACTACCCCATGCCTTTTTTAATAGGGTTATAGGATCTACTGGCATAAAACGGAAGAAAAATCCACAGTTGTTGTGTAGTTATCACAAATCAAGAAATAGTTATTATTAAAACCATGCAATATGAACGATTAACCCGGATAAAAGTTAGCCTGATATGTAAGGCAACGTTCACTGTTAAAACTACAGGTTACGTTTGGCACCTTTCAGGGGTGAAACACTTGTTCACCAGCGACACCCAATACGGAGCCGGAATGGCACCTCTTACTAGGGCGAAAAATGAGCACCTTTTAAAAGACAGGCAGCGCGGGGGAAAAGAAGGGACCTTCGGAGAGAAAAATGGCACCCTCACTGATTTCTACAGTAGATCCTCTTCCCCCTCCCCCCTATTGTGTGCGTTTTTGAATATTATTGTGTTCTATTTATTGTTTGGGTTTATGATAGACAAAGTCTTGGTACTTTTTTCACATTGAATTCATTTTGGATTAAAACTTGTCATTTAAGGCATTTGATTTACATTTCAGACTTTCCAACATAATATAGAAGTGTTCATGACTTCAATTCCTCTAACTGAGTTCTAACTCTCAAAAAAACCTTTGGATTGCTCAGTAGTTTTAAACGATATTGACATTTACTATAGAATGATACTAAAAAATAAGAGTGTAGACATTTATGGATAATTTACAAGCACAGCCAAAAATATTCAGTTATATTACAATCACGGAAAAATCAAATCGTTTCATAAAATGCAGGCGTTTCATAAACGTTCAAAATATTTTAATCAAGAGTAACATATTGATACGTATTATATAGTTCGACATTTGAATATCCTGTTTAAACATAAGTAATCTATAAAAGCACTTTTTTTTCTTTGTTAAATAGAAACTTTCTTGACATTAAAAATCAAAGCAAATTTTTAGCATCCTACATAATGAAAAGCATTGGAAACAGAAATTAGAGAGAGAGAAAAAAATAAAGGCGTCTAGACACTGCATTCGGTTTTTGAAATAACACCAACGAAATATTTTCACGTAATGAGTCATGGCATAAAATACACAGAGAGATTTCTTTTCAAAGCTTTTTTTTTCTTTGCTACGTCTAAGCAGTTATTTTATTGAGAAGATAAAGACATTTAGTGTATCTGCTGTAGCACTTAGTTACATTATTGAATTTTCATCCCGGTTACTTATTAATTATTTCGTATTGCTAACAATAAACAATTTTGGGGAAAATCCGTGAGACCGGAGACATGACAAGCAATGAACACCATATATTAATACACGTGATAAAAAAAGCCATACATCACTATGTTAAAACGGTTAACTATAAACAATAAGCAGTACTCTGTTTACTTTGTTGAAACACAACTCTGAAAACACTAAAAGCCTGTTGGAAAGCCTTAAATGTTATACCTTGATTAAATGCCTGTACTTACGCAAGGTTTTGAAGGTTTGTCCCAGAAATGTTGAATTTTAATCCAGTTTCGTTGTCTATTCAATGTGAAAATTTAATGTACCAACAACTACGTTGCAGCATCGTCGTCCGCCATTAAAGTGGCTGAACTGAACTTATGCCGGAGTGCACAGCGCATGTGCTAGCGAGGCACCTTTTCGGAAGAAAAGAGTCGCAATTGGCTACTGCGTGGGCTGATGGCCCTTCATTTCCTTCTTTCATCCACTGAGGTGCTAAAAGATATCGGAACAATATTTCCTAGCTTCTATGGCACCCTGTGGCTCCGTCTTTGCACCCTACGGCGGAAAATCGCACCCAGCTGGCACCTCTGATTATAACAGTGTTGAGCCACGTGAGAAATATTTTGAAAAATAAATTATCAAAAAAAAAAAAGCGTTGTAGATGCCGAAATTTAAATCAGAAATCACTTTAATTCAGAAGAAATGTTCCAGTTATCTGAAAGGGTGCCAAAATGTGTTCTGAATGCGTTCTGTTAAAAATAAGTCTTCATTTGAGAACAGATTGGGGGAACATTTGAGAGGATTCGAGTATTTTTGGTCAGACTTGAGAAATTATCGCTTTTGTTGATATAAAAATAATTTTAAAAGATTTTTTTAACAATTAGACAATAGAATCGCTTAATATGACACTCTGTCGTAACTATAAGTTGCTACTAATTGCTATAAATGTAACAGCCAAAACTCTTGAAGATAAAATAATTTTGAAAAAAAAAATGAACTGACTTCAAAATTGCTCTAAAAAGTGAAGAATAATTTTATTCTTTGAACACCATCGATAATACTTTTAAACGTAATTTTCGAAATCGGCGCGAAAAAAAAAGTAAAATCATGTGTAACCATACTTCGTTCGTAGGTTTTACGAAAATCATACTAAATTAGGAGCGAAACATATTACTCAAATATGCCGTCACCAATGCATAACGTGAGCAGTGGTTTTGAAGAAACTTGGCCCGGTTAAAATTATAGTTGTACTAGTTGTACTAGTTGAACTATGGCTCTAATGATTTTATCAATAGTTAGCGTCAACTTCAAAAATTACGTTTAAAAGTATTATCAATGGTGTTCAAAGAATTAAATTATTTTTCACGTTTTAGAGCAATTTTGAAGTCGCTTCAATTTTTGTTTTCGAAATTATTTTATATCATTCTTTTCAGTGCAAATGTATTTCAGAAATAGTACGAAGTTACCACCCCGAATCTTCACCTTATTTTTTCATAAAAATGCCCCATACTAAAAAAAATGAAACTATAAACACGCCTTCAACTTTAAGCGATTGGCACTAAATTTTGTACTTGTTCCTCTCTGGAATTCATTTATATGCTAATTTAATTATAACCCTTTAAATATAAACGGTTTCCTAAACTAATTTATATTTCACAACATACAAGTTGCTTGTGACGCAATCTCACATCGCCTTACTTAGCCTCAATATCTATTATTGGCATAGCTGATTCTCCTCGCTTCCATGTCAAGTTTGCCCCCACTGTTGAGCAATGACGTGGAATAAACTTGATGCAGACTTCAGAGAAACCTTCAATCAACATTCTCAAAACAATTACTATTAAAATTACTGTTATATGGTAACAAACTTTTGCAACAATAGGTTTTTATTATGGTAGGGGGGGGGGGATCCACGAAGCGGAAACTAGAAGAACGTTCAATCTCCAAAATCCTAGATGATTCTAAGGGTTTTGTCTCAGATGTCTGTGTAATTGATGTCACAACTAAACCATCCTATCAAAGACGGTTCAGTAAATGACCAAAAATGTGAATTATTAATGCCAGGGAAATCTTTACACAAAAATATTCCAAAATGCCTTGAGTCTGGGGTAAAACAGGCAGGACCCTTGCTTCGAGTGGCAAATTGAAGTGTATCGATAGAACCTAAGCGTGGTGTCAAAAGGGTGTCATGATCTCCTCAAGAGACCAAAGAAAACTTAAAACTTCACTTCTCGTTCTTTTGCTCTGCAAAATTTCTGGGAGAAAACCCCGATTCCCACACCCTTTTCTTATATCACCACAAATACGTTTAAACATGCATTTTTATCGAGAATACATTTCTAAAAAAAATCCAGAAGACAATCACTTTTCTGCGCTCTTTCTACCAACTTGGTCCTTGACTCCATAGCGTCACCAGTAATTTCAATTTTCAAAAAAAAAAAAAAAAATCGACAGAAAATCACTACTCCCTCTCTTCAACCTACGTTACCAACAAAAGGGGCCTAAATTGCGAGTTTTGACGGAAGTTATGGAGTTTTCTCAAGGATCGTCTTTTTTTCAAACCACCGTCATTTATTGTAAAATCTGTACAGGAACTTTTAATTTAACGAAAGAAAAAGCGAACGTTTGGCGAATTATAGCTATGTTATTGCTAGCGTAATTTAAAATTGTTATTTATGCAACGATAAAAATGATTTTTCATAAAATTTGATCCATACGAACGAAGGCCGGATAAACGAGATTCCACTGTAATTTCAAAAATATAATACATTTCATACATCCTCGATTAACATAATTTCTAAAAAGGTCCCCCTCCCAAATCCATAGTCTGGACCCGAATAGGGAAATTGCATGAAATTGACTGTTTCTTTACCCATTACTTTTTTCTAATGAACAAATATCGTCAAAGTAATGGGACCTAAGTTGAACCACCTCCTATCCATTAAAAAAGGATACATCAAAATCGATTCCCTAGGCGAGAAGCTGTGAGTGGACCAAAAAGGAAAAAAAAAAGCGCATGAAATTGATTGCTCTTTACCCATAACTTTTTACAATGAATAAATATTGTCAAACAAAGTAATGAGACCTAAGTTGAACCATCCCCTATCCATTAAAAAAATAATCATCAAAATCGGTTCACTAGGTAAGACGCTGTGAGTGGACAAAAAAAAAAAAAAAAAAAAAAAAAAAAAAAAAAAAACATGCATATGGTATGAACTTTTTGAAGTCGGTTAAAAATTTAATGGATTTAAAACAGTGTTTCGGAAACGTGTACTCCAAAGTACTCTAAAATGGGGACATACATCAGTTAAAAAAAAAAAAAAAAACAGTGTTCTCAAACCTGTCCTCAAAAGTGTGCTGAATCTAACAAGTGCTCTCAAAAGATCTGAAAACTCCCAAAAGGTGTTCTTTAAAGTGCTCTAAAAAGGGGCAATAGTCGGTTTAAACCCTTTTAAAAAGTGTTTAAAAACTGTTTTAAAACATTGCATTATTATAGTAAATTGTTTTTCGAGTAATGATTTTCTCTGCAGTTTTTCTAACTACGGAAAAATACGAGAATTCCATATAGTTCCAGAGCAACATTTACTAAACTTTCTACATTCCGAAGTTTAAATAAATTAATACTGTCAATTAAAGTGAAAAAACCGGTCATGTGTTTAATATTACACCTGTCTCGATATATTAATCGATAATTTAATCAAAAATAGCTTCCTGAAATTTAGTCACTCTCACCTATCTACTCCTTTCCTTTCTTATTCATAACTGATTTCGTTCCCCAATTTTCAAAATAAATCTCTTATCAAATTTATTTCACTTCTGTAGAAATGAAGAGTTAATCTTAAATCAATTTTCCCACTCTTCAGATTACGCTTAATCAGTACTTGAATTCGTGACAGTAGCTCTCTTATTCTTTTGTACGAATTTGAGAAACTTCATAACTTGACAGCTTTTCGTGATTTAAATTTTTGAAGATTGTGCTTCCCCGTAGCCTATCTACTTTCGGGTTTAGCACTTCAGTGTTAAACCCGATAAAGTATTGCAACGAACGTCATCCGTTTTAACTGTGAAACATTGAAATTACAGCATTTTGTACAAGCAAGCAATGCATATGAATACTGTACACGACATAACAGTCAGTGAAGAATATTTCGTATTGAATTATGTGTAAAAAATAGTAATTGGATTTTTTAAAAAGCAAAACATGTTTGTTCGTAAAACCCCTAACCAAAAACACTTATAACAAAGACCATTTGTTAATGCAACACTGTTCGAGTACCAAAAATGACCAAGAAACGAAGTACAGTTTACTACATATATTAGGATTTTTTTTTTTTTTTTTTTGCAACTAGATCTGTTACTTTAAAAACCCGTTGTTTTTCAGAAAACATGATTGTTTATGAGAAATAAAGAATATGGGTTAAAACAAAATTGTTACACACCAACGGACGTAGTTACGACGGACAACACAGATGATTTGATGTTGGATTACTCTTTAAAAGACAGTTTTGCTAGCGGATTTGATTTTGTAACCATAACATGTTTTATTTGAAACAACAAAATTACTCATGACAATGACGAATGATATGTTTTAACAAAACTATTATTATTTTTCAGAGGAAGAAGATCATAGCTACAGCTGAGAATGCTAATAGTTTTATACACGATTACTCAAATCATTGCAAACACATTTAACAACTAGGTTCTGTTTAAAGCAGAAAACGTTATTACAAATAGCAACTAGTCATAAGAAAAGTAAATTATTTATGGTTATGAAAACCTGTTAATGCCTTACAAAGAAAAAATAATAGAGGCCTTTCACCGGAAAAGAGGCCATTTTGTCCCGCACGTCTCAGACAATATGTTTCATCAAATAATTATATTTTTAAAAGAAAATGATAAGATATTTTGCTTAAGAAACAAATATTGGTTAGGGATTTCTTAAGCAATAAAATTGTTCATTGCTTAGTTTTTTTCTATGAAATAAATAAGCTGTCACGCTCGTGACAAAATACCCGGGGAATGGCCTAGCATAGTTACAGCTGACAATACACACATTTTTACACAAAATTACTCATTTAAAACATATTTATCAACATTTTTAAAAAAAAACATGGCATGTTTCATTAAGGGAATGCAGTACCGAAAAAATGTGAAATTTTCTTAAAATTGTCGATTTTTGAATTTTAGTCTTAAAATGATCCTTAACTGTTTTCTTTGTATGTTCCAAATCTTATTTTGAAATATTAAAAGGGAAAAAGTTATAACCGATTTCGTAACATCATGTCTGCTGTGATCCCTTTAAATTTCCTCCCGCAGTTCACATCCACTGAAAACTTTAAATGTGTTTTTCTCAGTTTCTAATTTTTGCACATTTTGGTGTATTTAAAATGCAAAGGCTTTTTTTTGTATGTAAGATAGCAATTTGAAATTTTTTGCACATGTTTATAAGTATTTGCCTCACATAATTGGGTATTTTTGAAATTCTAAGTGAAACTTTTTTTTTTAAATCAAACTTTAAAATAAGAGATTTTTACCCATTTTTTAGACATACTGTATAAAAAAATCATAAATATTTTTCTATAGCTGATATTTTAAAAAATACCGAATTTTATGTAAAAGTGTTTAAATAGTGTTTTACAAAAGAATGGATTCCATACGACAAAAATTGTAGAAAGAAATAGCTTTTTAAATTTTTTTTCAAAAATTTAGAATTTTTAAATTTTATATTAAATAATGAATTAACACGGCTTTTTTTGCTAAACTGTTTTATTGTATTAAATCATAAACATAAAATCATAAAAAGTTTTGAGTTAAAATGAATACAATTTTTTTTTGATGTTTGGTACCGCGTCCCCTTAAACAACAAAACCACTCATGAGAAAAGTAAAGAATTCTAACTTAAGCAAACAGTTAATACCGAATTAAGAAACAAAAGAATAGTTATACCTGATAGTGTGAATGATTTTATATAGGATTACTCATTGCAAGCAGATTTAGCAACTCGGTTTGTTTCCTTAAAGAGAGCATTTTTCATTTCAAACTAACTATTCATGATTAAGCAAATGCGTTAGTACCCCTTCACGAAACAAGATAAAGCAGCTAACAAAGCATATGCTTTTATTCCGGGATTAGTAATTGTCTACAGACTTAGCAACAGGGTTTTTTTTTAAAGCAAAATATGCTTTATTTAAAAAAAGCACTGATGAGAAAACTATGTTTCCTATGTATGAAAAATCTATGTTTCCAAGATTTTTTTAAGAATGCAACGAAGAAGCAAAAACATGGTCAATATTTGACTTAATTTCATTTAAAATGGAAAATTATATTTTATCGAGAGTTTGAAAACATTTTTCACCTGCAATATTGAGCAAAAGAAAACCAAAGCTGTTTACCTTTCGAAGTTCATATTTTTCTTTATGCTATGCTTTAGATTTACTTCAGCATAAAACTATTTAAACTAATACATATTTATTTTGTGTCATTTTAAGTTGTAAAAGGATGTATTTAAAGATTTACATTAGAGAGAAACTTTCCAGCTTCATTGGTTTCATTTTTCCTAACAATTACACTATCCATAGTTTCACTAAATAAACATAATTACATTTGTAATCTTTAAAGTCACTCATTTGAAGAGTTTTAATTTATTGACTTCTCGTCTGAAATATTCTTTTAATAAGTGCATAGGAAAAAGTAGACAAAAGAAACAAGAATAGAAAAAAAATGTAGAAACATTTTATGACTTAACATGACAGAATATAAATATCAGTTTTAGTTTATTGACACCTCTTTTGGAATATTTTCATTTAGTGAATATTGAAAAAAGTAGAAAATAATAACAATAATAACGAAAATTTTACTGCAATGGAAACATTTTATAACAAAACATATCAGAATATAATATCAGATCCCGGCAAATAAGATATGACGGAGACAAAGGAAGAAAAATGACATTAAATATAGATCAAAGAAACAAACATAACTCCCAACCGTAGAATAAGTGTGCTCGAAGATTCATAAGATTATCTGCTCCTTTCACAAATGCAATAAATCTTATTTTCTGTAATTAAATATTTATCTAAAGAACACTCTGCAGAATGTTATCCTCTTTTGGCTGCAGTTTCTTCCTGAAAAATGGAAGTTTTACGTGGGTGATTTTTTGCCGGGTTAAGAATGTCATTACTTTTTGCTATTTAAGAATCATTATTACTTCCTTTTCCAAAAAAGGAAGTATTGTATTCGCGAAAATTTTTTTACTCAAAATTCGGCCTTAATTTCCATTTTGCTCAGCCCCGAATTAACGTTGAGTTTTTTTTTTCAACCCGACCACCCGCAGATAAATGCCTAAGAACGTACATAAACACCCGAAATATCCATTTTGACAATCCCCGAGTTCATTACAACGACTTTTCTCGTGACGTCCGTATGTACGTATGTATGTATGTGCGTATGCGCGTATGTGCGGATGTGGGTATGTATGTCGCATAACTCAAGAACGGTATGTCCTAGAATATTGAAATTAGGTACGTAGACTCCTAGTGGGATCTAGTTGTGCGCCTCCCCTTTTGAGTGCCGTCGGGTGTTTCTAAAGGGGTCTTTTGCCCCTTTTTAGGGGGAAATCATTGTTAATTTTGATGTATACTCAAGTGGTGTTACAATTTGGCGGACACTTGGCGATATATCGCCAGTCTTTTGGTAGCCATGTTTTGTTGCCAAATTCGGCGGATTTTTTTTTTTTTTTTTTTAAGTCTGGTTTCAATTTGTCCACTTGTGGTGATATTTAGAGAGCAAACGATTGAATCACATTAAAATTGCCAATAATGGGAAAATGACATTAAAATTGGAGTAAAAGGAAGTCATGTGATGCACACACATCAGCTCGTTTTTTTTTTTGTGATAACACATTTTTGAATTCATTAAATTAAGATATTTCGGCACGGGTACAAAGAAATGTGTTAAAAGTATGTTAAATGTGACGAATATCCAAGGAATAATTATTTAACCACTAAGCAGTCGAGAGCTGATCATTCCATTTTGCTTTACTGCTTGTATATGATTAGTGGGTTTAGAGCTTTAGTATAGAAATGCTAATGATTTTATTTCGAAGCATTTGAAAAACCTTGATTTGGCGAATGAATCTTCGATAAAGGAAGACATTTCTTATCTTTTAAAAAATAATCGATCTTCCAAAGTTATTAGAATTTGAGATCGTAGCTGAGGCTCCTAGAACTCTTCAAAAAAAAAAAAAAAAAAGAAAAAAAAAACCCATAAATAAATAAAAAATAAATAAATAAATAAATAAAATTAAAAATTAATTTGAATTTTGACACCTGGAATTCAAACTATGTTTTTCGCAATAACGAGTGTGTGTGTGTATGTAGGCGTGTGTGTGTGGGAGGGTATGTGTGTTTGTGTGTAGGGGGTATGTGTGTGTAGGAATGTGTATTTGTCTGTCTGCAGGTATGAGTGTGTGGGTTGTTGTGTGTGTGTATGTGTAGGTGTCTGTATGTATGCGTGTATGTGTTTGTGTGTGTATATGTTTATGTATGTGTGTAGGCGTATGTATGTGTCTATATGTGTTTGTATGTGTGTGTACGTACGTGTATGTATGCGTGTAAGTGTAGGATATTGACGCAACCTGGAGACGGTTTTCGCTAGAGGAGCAGCATCGTGAGGAGCCGATCGACGGTGATCTGCAGAGGGTGCTGTCGGGAAAATAAAATGATAGAACCTCAAAACAGTCAAATGAAAGCAATAAGCAATCGTGATTGCTCAAAATAATTAAATAAATAAATAAATAAATAAGTAAAAATATATATGGTACGCATGAACAAGAAAATAAACTTTGACATAGTCGCTGCGCTTTATTTTTCTCGAAGAGTTTTAGGAATCTAGACACAAATACAAACTCTTATAATTCTGTAAGAAGGATTATTTTTTGAAAGATAATAAATTTCTTTTCCTTCATCAAAAGATTCACTTGCAAAATTAACTTTGTCAAATGCTTCAAAATAAAGTCATTATTATTTCCATTTGAGGCAGTGAGAAGCCAAGGGATGTAAGTGCCAAAATTAAAAGTTTGGAGATAATCATTAGAAATAGTAGAATAATTTCTCCTGTACTTTAGGGCGAGCGATAGTACTAGTAGCTTTGGTGGGTGGTGCTATACAGCATGACTTAGAAAAACGAGTTGATGTGTGCATCACATGACTTCCTTTTACTCCCATTTAATGTCATTTCTCCATTATTGGCAATTTTAATGTGATTCACTTGCTTACTCTCTGTTGTTGTTGTTGTTTTTAATCTCCCTTTTGTATGACGGAGTCAGACCAAATCGATGAAGCCGTTGACCCTTATGAAATCTGACACTAGCAGTGGACTGTCGAATATGTCGTTCCAGTCCAATCCCAGGCAGCTCAATATATGCTGTGGTGATTGTTGGCATTTAGGGCAGATGGGGAACCACTTGGCGCTTCCAGAGAAAGTGAGACTTTTCAGATGTCCACTGGCGAGGCGAGACAGAAGGGTGTTAGTCTGCCTGTCACAGGGAAGGGCAAGAGATTGTCCTGGCCTTTTGCCTTTGTACCAATTGTGAGATGGAGGTGTTAACCATTTTTCTTTATTATTGGCTTTTTGCTTGGAGAACAGTTCTAAATAGGTGAGCTCCGAGGTGAAAGGTGTTGGATGGGCAAGACTCTCTTAAACTCTCTCTAAATATCCCCAACAGTGGCCAAATTGAAACAAAATTTTAAAAAATTAAAAAAATCGCCAAATTTGTCGCCAAGTTGGCGACAAAACTTGGCGACCAAAAGACTGGCGATATATCGCCAAGTGCCCGAAAAGTTATTACACAACTTGAGTTTTCATCGAAATTAACAATGATTTCCCCCAATGGAGGCAAAAGACCCCCTTAGGAACATCCGAATGCAACTAAAATAGAAGGTGCACAACTAGACCCCACTAGGAGTCTACGTACTAAATTTCAACTTTCTAGGACATACCGTTTTTGAGTTATGCGAGATACATACACACATACACACATATGCCCATACGCACATACGCCCATACGCACATACATACGCACATACGGACGTCACGAGAAAATTCGTAGTAATTAATTCGGGGGTCGTTAAATTGGATATTTCGGGTGTCTGTACGTTCCTAGGGATATATCCACATGTGATCGGGTCGAAAAAAAAAAAAAAAAAACTCAACATTTATTCGGGGGTTAAAAGGAAGTAAAAAAATCAATAAATGCCTACCTTGGATCTGAACTTGAAACGCACTTTACTCGAAACTTTAAAAAGTCCACCTACATCCCTTTGCTTCTCATTGCGTCATTTGAAAGGATTTTTTTTTTTAAATTCATTCTCTTTTAATTCATGCTGTAAAATTTTTACGTATACAGAGTGTCCCAAAATGACCACATAAACTCTTCACAGCTAAGTTCCTCATTAGGAGTACATAGAGCTCTAAGAAGTGTTCCAGTACGATCCATAGCTTACAAGAAAAATACAAAAAACAAAGCATGATATCACTGTCGGTGCAAGGAAAAAAACACTTTATTTGACATATCAACAGCAGTATACGTACATTACATATAACAACAAATACGTGTAATGAAGTTTTAAACATTATCGCCTGGAAAGATATGCAAATACTGTTGTTGACATGTCCAATAAAGCGTTTTTTCCTTGTACAGTCATAGAAAAAAAAAAAAACGAAACACTCGATCGTATTCAAAGACTATTGACACTAGAGACACGTGTAAGGTGTCATTGTTTCAGGAATAAAAAGTTCTACATAATTATGGTAAAAAAATTGCTGTTAAGGGGTCGTCTTCATATTAAAACGAGCATCAACTTCGAATTTTTCAATGAGAGCCCCCTTTTTTTATCACATATTTGTGATCAA
Source organism: Uloborus diversus (assembly GCF_026930045.1). Classification (NCBI taxonomy): domain Eukaryota; kingdom Metazoa; phylum Arthropoda; class Arachnida; order Araneae; family Uloboridae; genus Uloborus; species Uloborus diversus. Next base: position 11,936,236 of record NC_072733.1, on the reverse strand, counting down.
CATCTTTTTTTAACTTTGTATACAAAGTTTTGTTTAATTCGATCCAGCCGTTACTTCAGAATCGAGTTTTGAAAAATTCCTCTCGTAATGTTAAAACGTATTTTGATATTTTTACTCATAACACAAAAACTAGATTAGGCACGGCAAAGATTTTTTTTTATACCAAAATATGAATTGACCCAATAAAAAAAACATAATTTACAACACCTAAAATGTAATTTTAGTTTTTTTATGAATTATTTTAATATTTTTTGAAAAAAAATATGATCTGAAACCATATTAAATTTTAACAGAAAAACAATCTAGAAGAGCTTTTATGTGGGAATCCAAAATTTGAGCTCAAAATATTCAGTAGTTTTTGTGCTGTGCTTAAAAATTCATTTTTTCCTACTTTAGGGGACCGTATACTTTTTTAAAACAGAAATTATAAAAGTTGGTTTCTTCGTAAAAAAAGAAAAAAATTGTTCAACAAAATAAGCAAACCAATTATAACGTGGTTTTTCTACATTAGAATTACGTCAATGAATTTTTTAAATGCATAAATTTATTCGCTGTCTCTGCAGAAGAACAACACAATATTGCAACCGTCAGTTTTTTTGTGGATATCGTTCAGACGTCAATGTGTAAATAATGCGAAACACTCCTTCATTGTCTAATAAAAGAATATTTTATAGAACTTTTTAAAATAAAAGCTACACTTAAAATACTTCTGTTTTTTTTTCCTTCTTTTTCTTTCTTTCTGCGTTTAGCCATTGCCTTTTGTAAAACAATAACTCAAAAAAAAAAAAAAAAAAATTTGAACTTTGACATCTTGAATTCAAATTATGTTTTTCGCAATCACCAGTGTGTGTATGTAGGCGTGTGTGTGTGTAGTTGTGTATGTATGCGCATGTGTGTAGGACATGGATGCAACCAGCATCGTGAGGACCCGGTCGACGGTGATGCTGCAGAGGGTGGCGGTGGGAAAATAAAATCAAAGGACATCAAAACAGTCAAATGAAAGCAATGAGCAATCATGATTGCTCAAAAAAAAAAAAAAAAAAAAAAAAAAAAATATATATATATATATATATATATATATATATATATATATATATATATATATATATATATATATATATATATATATATATATATATATATATATATTTGAATTTTTGCATCTTGAATTTAAATAATGTTTTTCGCAATCACGAGCGTGTGTGTGTATGTATGCATGTGCGTGCGTATTGTGTATGCAGTGCTGTGTGTGTACGCGCGTGTGCGTGTAGGCGTTCGTGTGTGTGTGTACGCGCGTGTTCGTGTAGGCGTTCGTATGTGTGTGTACGCGCGTGTGTGTAGGCGTTCGTGTGTGTGTGTGTATGTGCATGTGTGTGTGTGTAGGTGTGTGTATGTATGCGTGCGTGTGTGTTTGTAGGTGTGTGTATATATGCGTGTGTGTGTGTGTGTGTAGGTGTGTGTATGTATGCGTGTGTATGTGTAGGATATTGACGCAACCTGGAGACGGTTTTCGCCAGAGGAGCAGCATCGTGAGGCTGCCGGCTGACGATGGCGCTGCAGAGGGTGCTGGTATGGAAAATAAAATGATAGCACATCAAAACAGTCAAATAAAAGCAATAAGCAATCGTGATTGCTCAAAAAAATTAGCATGCACAACTTTTTCACAGAAACATACAACAAAACCTCATTGTCTTGCTAGTCATGTTGCAATAGACAGTGTAGAATTAATGACTCTTCCCGGAGATAATTTATTAAAAGGAAAAATTATTGCCTTGTCTAAATCGGGGAAAAGTATTCGAAAAATAGCCGACAGTGTGAAGTTTCGCCTTTAACAGTATCCAGATGGGTCAATAGGTAATATTTGCTGTTAGATAAGTTTACTGGTTTTTAGGAATTAATTTTTTTTTTTGGACAGTGCTTGAATAATTTTCCATGCGTTAGGATGTAGTAGAGGAGTATTCTGCACAAAAGTAGTAGTTGTGGCTAATTGTGACCTTTTTTTTTTTTTGACTTCGTCAAAGATTTAACAAAACATTAATTTGCGTGTTAGATTGAGTTTTTGTCTATTCTTAATTATAATTTAAATACTATTTTTCTATTTACTTTCTCTGTCATGGTCCGTGCATTTCACATTAAAATCATTCTCGCAAGACAAAGATAAAATTTCAAATTATTTTCTTCCCTTTCGAACAACATGGAAAAATATCGTCAAAGAAAGAAAGTGAAAAAAATTATTGTGATCAACTAATGCTTGCCTATTTTATTAGATGCATGTTTTTCGGAATCCATTATCTGAATATTCGGCTCCAACTTTCTGACACTGGAACTAATTCTACTTTCTGTTCTTATTCTTTGAAGATAAAACGGGCCACATGGACCAAATTCGCGGGCTGAATGTGAACCGCGTTTCATAGCGATGTATTTGCGGTTTGGTTATCCCATTCGATGGCTGCTGTGGATCCAAATAATGCGCACAGCAACCCTGAACTGGATTTAACCGAACAATGAAGCAGGTGTCTTGTCATTGAAGCTGAGAGTGCCTAAAAACTGGTGGATGAAGAAAATTTTTCTCACCAGTGAGATGCCGTAAACATACAGCAGATAAATTTACTTTATCTACCAGTTTATTCGCACTCTCAGCTTCAATAAGGTGACTTCTGCATCCCGCATGATTAGTTTCGTTTCCAATCTGCGAAATTTACAGCGACGTCGAAATTGTAGCATCTGGATAGCTCAACCCGCCTGTCGGATATGCTGCGCATAATATTGCTATACGTGCGCCAGCTTAATGCCTGGTCCTATAGCAAATGTTAGTTTGCAGGTATATAGTGCGCGAAACAAAATCTTATAATGCTAGGTTTTGTTTGTAATGTTACAAAATCGGAGAAATGACAAGTAGTCAGATTTCGGTTCACTTTGGTTTAAGCTAAAATAACTTTTGTCTTTTTAAATTACGGGTTGGACCGTCTCGAATCTCGTTGCTAGAAACAGCATCGGGAAATTACTTTCCTAAATTGCTTTTTAAAGCCCTTACATATTTAACTAAAACCGCCGCGCCGGTTGTGTTATGGCTTTTTTAATAATACCACGCATTATAATCTTTCGCATAAATTAGGATTTGAAACAAATTCTCTTTTTTTGATCACAAAAAAGCCTCTAGAACAATTACTGTGTTTGTCCACTGGGTTAATTCAAATAACCAAATTTTTCCCAAATAAAGTTCGAGTATGAACGGTTTGCTCATCAACGGGTATTTATATTCTCCTGTTTCTGTTTTATTTTTTAAATTGATACTTCGTTCATTTTATGTATTTAGAGCAAATTTTCACGGAATAAATTGACCTTGCTTCGCTCGAGTCTCCAATCTGTTTAATGCTGCGTCTTCCCACGTAGTGCGGTATATTTTTTATATTTTTGTGTGTGATGACCCAAACTTCTGCCGATGTTCTGCGAAATTAAAAACGCGCAATTCCATTTTAATCAAAAGACTTTCTATTCATTCCAAAATAAACCTTTAACATAGGTGCAATACATATATCAAACATATTGACTTCATGTTTCTAGGTATAAGGTTGGATATTTACATTTCTATGAGGCTAATTTGCTGAATGATTATATAAGCAATCCAATATGTTCATATTAGAAAAGGCAAAAAGTTCCATTACTTTTAATTTGTCATTATTCGATTTACTAAACAACGATCTATACGATGAACCAGCCAAACCCCATCCGTCTTTCTTAGGTTAATCCAGATAGACAAAAATCAGTAAATATTTTTACTTTAAAAAAAAAAAATAAATGAAATTCGATCGTAAATCGCTTTTTGCCGCAACATAATCGGCTAAAATGTATCGGATTACGGAAAAAAAGAGAACTTCAAAAAATCATGAATTGAGCTGGATAATCTCGATCTTTCCTTTGTTTACATTCCGTTACTTGATGAGCCGTGACCTTGAAAGAAGCGTTTTCAATGTGGTGACGGTCCCTAAAACGTTTTTCGTTAATAACTTCTGTTCTACTGCACGGAATGCAGTGAAATTTCCTGGCTATATTTTGCTGTCTAAATATAATTATGTAGCAAAAATTAGGGGTTCCCATTTGAAAATCAAGAGTTGGTGCTCATTTTGCTTTGTAAATGGTCCCTCATCAAAATTTTACCTACGTAGTTTTAAAGAAGACTTTAAACCAAGTCGGATGACACCTTTCTTTCTTTTCTAGCATGTATAATAGCCGAATAATTAAAAGTGTTTCGTTTTTTTTTCTATGACTGTACCAGCAGTGACGTCATACTTTGTTTTTCGTATTTTTCTTGTAAACTATGGATGGTACAGAAACGCTTCTTTGGGCAGATTTTATGTAACGAGGAATCTAGCTGTGCACAGTTTATGCGGTCATTTTGGAACACCCTGTATATTTGCAATTCACTCCCGCTATTTCAAACTACGGCTTATAATTTCAATATATTTGAATATTAGGAACTATCATGTATCTTAATAAAAACAAATCAACTGTAAAGAAATGTATGTGCTACTAGTAGGACCATGTAATCTCCCCCGCAATGCGTACGTGTTTTTAACTACAAGCATTTTTAAAGAAAGTTAATACTTTATATCTGCATACATCAGAAAAAGACTAGCGTAAGTCTAGTTGTTGCTATCTTTCAGGAGAGCGGAAAACTTTCGACTGGCGCATACAAAGGATGAGACTGACACTCCTTTATGATTGTAAAAATTTTTAAAGGGACTCCTGTTATAGAATTACGTTGTGATGACTTGATGCGGAATAAGATTTTGCATATAAAGCCGTAATAACCTTAAAATGGTCATTTTTGAAGTTTCGTTAGTCTGGGTCTGAGGTACAGATATTATGATGCGCAATAGTGCCTTACTATCGGATATATAGAAATCAAAAGCCAAAGTTTAAAGTTCCGGGAGTAAAGTGCAAATATCGTCGCGTCCGAGCAACAGTAAGGCCATCCAATCCCAGGAATTACAGGATGGTATCCAACTGTTCTTTGAGGCGGTAATGGGTCAAAACTTCGCGGCCGAAACTTCGCCGGTTAATACTTCGCGGTCAAAACTTCGTGTGGACAAAACTTCGCGCGGTCAAAACTTCGCGTGGACAAACTTCGTACGGTCAAAACTTCGCGGGGACAAATTTTCGCGCGGTCAAAACTTCGCGTGTATGTTCTGGATGCACTGTTAAAAAAAAACCTCAGAGTTCAGGTAGTTTTCTGACTGATATTAACAGAATATTTCCGTAATGCTTTAAAACGTATTTTTTCCTTACAACAACAGAAATATCACGAAAGGAAGTAACGAAAACAGAATTTTTCCATTTCTAGGGTTTCCGCTGTGCTGTACTTTGTTAGTATTCTGATTAGCCTTCAAGTTATGATAAACATTGCTTTTTGATAGTGCTTATTAAATCGCACTATTACATTTTGTTAATTAAAAGCTTATTTAGAATAACAACTCAGATGTCGTAGACAAAATAGATAGCTTGCTATTTCATGTCTGGAAAGTAATATACTCGTATGTCGAAATTGTTTTTACGCCTTTGGGCTTTGTAAGTTAGGAAAAATGTTTGCGCCATTTTCAGACAGGCAGATGTGTTTTGATCGTCCTGGTGATTTGATGTGGGTTTTACTGAGTCAGTATTAGAATATTATTGCGGTGTATTATTTTGCTCAATACTTCGAACAATTCTATTCGTTAGTCATATTGTGTGTTCTAGCGGTGAGAATAGTTTTAGGATCTCGTGTTATACATTTAAAATAAAGGCTATTGGATTACTTGTGCCCAGATGCAATGGAGACACTTAAATTTAGCACCGCTGATCACATGTAAGTATTGTTGAATATCTTTGTACATGTTAATATACTAATGTATTTTTCCTGTTAATATGCATTTGATAGAATTCCGATGGTAGCTGATTTAGAATTTATAGAACTATTATAAAGTAACTGTTTTTGCTCTAACGCGTAGTATTCTTGAAAGTCATTAAAACGTTAAATGGCCAACATTTCGTATCAACCGGAGATTATCGTGGTGTGCGAGCAAAACAGAAAAAAATCACTCAGTTTTTTTTTTTTTTTTTTTGACAGATTGAAAGTAAACATTTTGAATCTCTAAATAAAAGTATTTCTTGCTGTTATATTTTTTGCGAAAAGATATAGCAGATTGTTAATCTTTGAAAATACAATTACAATTTTGGCAAGAATAAGTTTTCTTGACTACTTAGAAATCTGGAAACATTCATTACTCTTTTCGGGATTTCATTTATAATAAAAAATATAAATTATTTAATTTATTTCCTTTGGATCTCATCCAACAACTTATTTGAGATTATTGCAAGTTTCTTGTAAGAACATTTCGGGTAAAACGAACTGATTGATATGTTTAGCCTAAGTATAATGCTTATGCACTAAAAATCTATGTTGCTATTCCAATGAGTGAAAAATGCGGAAATCACCGGGGAGGGGGGGGGGGTATACATCATCTGAGCAAAAAATTCTTCACGCTTATGTCAATGATTCTGTTTTTAAACACAGTAAATTGGTATGCGGTACTCTCCATTAGGTATATTATTCCATGATAAAGTCAACCGGTTTTTAATGGTATTTTATTTGACTCATTCAAATAAAAATATTCTATTTTTCATGTATGATTTTCCATGCCACGTCAGAATATGTACGAGGGGATGTCAAAGGAAATATTGAACAGTATCAGCATCAGAAATTGGTGTTTTATTCAAATCCACTAATTTCCTTGTTGGTACATTTCGATTATTTTTATTCATCTGAAGGTGCAAATTTCGAGATAGATGCTTGAAAGGTAAGTTATCAAGCAAAAATTTCACTTAAAACATATTTGAATAATAAATACAAATTAAAAAAATAATAGTTTTTAAATAGTTAACTATTTTTCTATTATATATCATTTTAAACATAGGATAGAAAAACGAGAATGAAATTTCAGTAAAATATGTGAAAATGAGAAACGAAAAAATTGCGCAACGAAAAATCAAGAACCGAAAGTTCTGTAAAGACACAGAAAATTTAAAAACGGAAAAATAGATCAACGGAAAGAAGATAAATGGAATTTTCGATAAATCACGGGAAATTTATAAACGGAAGAACAGAACTAAACGGAGAAATGAGAAATGGAACTTCTGTTAAGTCACGGAAAATAATTTAACGGAAACGTAATATTTACGGCAATTTTGCTGCCGGTACTTTATCCGTTATTTTCAGGAAATTTTTTTTAACAGTGTAGGCGAAGTCACGAAGTTATGAATCAGCGAAGTTGACAGCGCGAAGTTTTGTCCACGCGAAGTTTTGACTGCGCGAAGTTTTGACCGCGCGAAGTTTTGCCCAAGCGAAGTTTTGTCCACGCGAAGTTTTGTCCGCGCGAAGTTTTGACCACGCGAAATTTTGATCACGCGAAGTTTTGGCCGCGAAGTTTTGACCCCAAACCTTTGAGGCGACGAAATATGCTTAAAACTATTGAAATATATAATATAAATATATATAATATAAATGCATTGAACAAATTAAAAAAAATGAATAGATGCATATTTCGCATCGATATTTATACTGATAAGTAGCAATTCTCGAATCTTATAGCGTTAACACTTCACTATTTTTCAATTTCTGTGGAAATTTTGCAGCTGTCGTTTATTCTATACTAGCGGTACCCGCACGGCTTTGCCCGTAGTAGAAAATTAAAAGGTCATTTGGTTCGTCTATATATTTGCAAGTAATGGATGATGAATTTCCCGACAATTTGCTGTCTTCATTTGCTCACTCATGTTGAGGTTCCACGTTATGAAAATTTGGTAATTTACTCTTCCACGTTATGATAATTTGCTCGGTAAAATGTTTTTAAAATTGGAATAGAAAAAGAACAAAATCGATTTTTCGAAAAATCGCTTCGAGGTGCTCACCCCTATGCTACGAACTAACTCTGTGCCAAATTTCATGAAAATCGGTCGAACGGTTTAGGCGCTAGGCGCGTAGCAGACATCCAGAGACACAGACTTTCAGCTTTATTATTAGTAAAGAAGCAGACTTTTGCATTTAAAAGGTCTCCTCGTAATCTCGAAGCACGTTATATGCAGTTTCCTAAAGCTTTGTTCAGACTAATGTTGCGTTAATATCTTTTATATACAACTGTTATTCCAACTTGAAAATGATTCACATCAAAATCAAACAAAACTTACCATATTTTTCTGTTGTCTAATATTTCAAGTTTAGTGTTCAATATTTCAACGCAAAGCTACAAAAAAAAAGAAAACAATAACGTAAAGCTACCACGTTCCATTTTCCCTCGAATGTCTTCAAGAGAACGATATTTCTGTCAGAAATTGGAAAAACTGATTAGAGTTACCTGAAAAAAGGGGAAAATTGATTTGAACTTCACTTTTCAACGACGCGACGCTGAAACAAAAAGATTTGGGCAAAAGGTTATTCAAAATTGGAAAATTGATTTAGTTATGTATAGTTACTAGAATGCAACTTGCGCGCCGTTTTCAATCCAAATACGACTGTATTTACAAAAATGCAATAGCAAAAAATGTAGCAATTAGTTACAAAGAATTCAAAAAATAACTTTAATTGTCAAAATTAGAGAATAAGAAACGGTAACCAATTTTGAATCTAGAGCAAAAAAAGAGTTTCTTAAACTCTTACGACTTACGGATCGCATGTGGCCTACCGAGCTCAAGGCCAACCGAGGTAGTCAAAATGTTGAAAAACCTTGAAAAATTTTTACTAAAATGCTTTTAGATGTTTATCAATTAAGTTTTTTTTTAAATTTTCGATTCGTTTTTGTCTTAACTTAAGAAAAGTAAATTCCTAAATCTGTTTGTTTTTTGCTTAAGTTTTTGAAAATTTAAAAATATTAAACATTTCAAATTTGGAAAAGATCATTTCTAAAGGTAATATTTTATATTTTAAATTGTGAGTATTAAACATTAATACTCAAAAAATATTAAACATTTCAAAATTGAAAAAGATCATCCCTAAAGGTAATATTTTATATTTATAATGGAGTATAAAACATTAATACTCAATTATCATTATTATATTGTCATTATACTAAACATTAATACTCAAAAAATATTAAACATTTCAAAATTGAAAAAGATCACCCCCTAAAGGTAATATTTCATATTTTAAATTGAGTAGTGCTTTCAAAGTAGTATAAGTTTACGTGAAATGTTAAACTTTTAGAGCAGGATATTAATGTTTACGAGAAGAACACTCCGCTCCCCTCTCGTAAATAGCCTTGAAATATCCATCAAAGAAATGAATAAAGGTTTTTAGTAACTAAAGCTCTGATGCAAAATATTCAACAATATAATTTGGGAATAATTAGCCTAAAACGAAACGTAAGCCATTTATTTCATGAGCGATTTTTTTTCTTATTTTAGGTGAAATATGAAGCTCTCAATAAGTTAGTATATATGCATTTGAGCGTTTTAATGAAACATAAATTTGACATGAAACAAATACCCTTGTTAAAGAACATTAGAAAATGAAAAAATGTTAAAATTTGAGCAACTAAAGAAAAAGGTAAACGTAAGCCTACAAATAAAATAATAAAAAGAATATTTACAGTCCTAGTTCGCTATCATTAGGTTTATCAAAAAGATCACCGGCAGCGGGGAACTTCCAAATAGTGCTTTTGTTTTTCAGTGTTACACCGCAGTCATAACTTGGGTGAAGTTATGGAGTGCTGTCATATACGAATACTTCAGTCGCATGTGTTGGCAATGATAGCGGTGCTACCAGCAGCCATTTTTAACAGAACAATGCTCTGTCACACACAGCAAGGGAGTACGTGTTTGTCAAAATCTATACCAATGAAGCACAATAAGCAAAAACCATAGTTTCATTTTTTAAACATAAATTGAAAAAATTCTTTTTCAAATAACACACAATGTTTGAGGTCAGACTGGAAGATTTATGCATTGTACATTAATACTTTTTTGAACGCATTCCAAATACTATAGAAGAGTTATACGATGCCTTGAGGGCGACATGTAATGCATATACCAAAAAATCACACATCAGAGTCAAATAACTCCGACGATTTAAGCAAACTAACTTGAAATTAATACGCGTTAAAGAAGTCATAATCATATTCCAAAGTGAGCGAAAACGAAAAATATGTGAGCTAGTCAAAGTGTCTTAACTATTTCTAGAAGAAAAAAAAACTTTCTGAAGAACATAAATTTTTTCTATTTTCGCATGACTCTTGGAAAAGAAAACTTAAACATGAGAGAACTGTTAGAAGAAACATATACCCTACGCAACTTTTACCGTAAATGAGAAAAAATGGTTTAGCCTTGGGACCTAAAGCAGTAATCTAAGACAATCATTTTGTGCTCTGTTCACTTCTTTCCCCTAGAGGCATGTGCTAAAATACGTTGACAAGTCGAAATATAATGAAAAAAAAAAAAAAAAAAAAAATGCGTAAAAAATAATTTTATATTTTTCTTTGCAAAGATGTTTTCATTTTTATATTGGGCCGAAGGTCAATTATTAGATTTTTCTATCAAGAGATAAGAGATAAAGCTATAAAACAGAATTTGCGATGTGACAGACTTTTCTGAAGAAAATCAATAAAAAGAAATGAGGTACTCAATTGTATTAAAAATTCAATGTACTAAAAACCATGAGGTATATAATAATTTACACATTCCATGTTCAACACACACACACACACACACACATATATCTATATATATATAAATCTCGTGTCACGATGTTTGTTCGGGGTAAACTCCGAAACTACTCAACCGATTTTTCTCAAATTTCATATCAATGTGTCATTTGGTCCAACTTAAAAGATAGGATAGTTTTTATAATTTTTTACTGCAAATTTCATATTAATTATGCAATAATAGTGTGAATTAATTGTTTAGTTCTAAAAATTCTTAATAGATGGCGGTGTAAGTTAATTAATCGATATAACTCTAACGTCGTATGACTTACTGCTAAAAACACCATGATAAAAAAAGCTCAGAGATGTTGCTTAGAATTTCCATATAACGTTTCGGGATATTACAGGTTATTATTTACTTCCTGAGAAAATCAACTATATTTTTCAAAACGTTTCCTTGAATTGCTACAAATTGAAGATTTCACACCGTTGTGAAAACTATTTTTCTCCACCAGTATCAAGATTAACTAAACGTATTTAATAGGTGTATCGGTTTCGGAGTGATTGCGGTTTGTCTAGATTGACTCAACACCCAATGAGTGCGAAAAGTTATCTGGATCACGAAGCTTTGCAAGAGTTGCAGCGGAACTACATTCGAGCTACTTGCTTTAGAGTCTGTCTTCGCGTTGGCAATGCGTGTATTAATGCTTTGAGAGCTTTCTTAGAAAAGCAGGAAGGTTCCAGGCTATTATATTAATCCTGCGTTAGGCTTCTCTGCAGGTGCCAGAATCATAACTGCCTTTTTAACCAAGAAGACTACTGAATTCTTCAAAAGTTTTCCAGGTTTATTTCAGGAAAGTTAATGAATTTAAGCGGAAAACAATTTTTTTCTTTATTTTGTTCCCCAGGAAATTTTTAATATCATTAATTCTTGCAAAGATACATTCGCAACAGAAAATTGCAGTGACAATTGCATCGTCAGGCATTGCTGCTACTTTTTTCAGATGGTACACGAACAGCACATTCAGCTTTAAAGTTGCCTATTAAATATTCATAACAAACAAAACACAATGTGTACAATAAAGAAAAAAAAGACGTGGTATGGCTGTAGTGTTGCAAGAGAGTGAAATTATAATTTGGGATGAGTGTACTATGTCTCATGAGTAAAAGCATTCATTCGAAGCACATCATAGGATTATGCAAGATTTGAATGGCAACGATAAACTTTTAGGCGAAATTGTCTGAATACTGTCTGGGGACTTCCGGCAGACATTACCAGTTATTCCGATGAAATCAACGCATGTTTAAAAAAAACGTTTTTTATAGCGTAATGACGAGATAATGCGATTGGCCATGAACATGCGCGTATAAACGCAAAATAATCTAATCGCATAAGTATTTTCTAAGCAATTGCTGAGTATTGGAAACGGTGAAATTGAACTGTATCAAAATATACAGTACAAGAAATAGCCAGACAATTTCTGCACTGCCGTTGAGACGAAAAGTGAACTAATTGAGAGTCTATTTCCAGATAAATTTAATTTTTTAAAAATCATAATTGCATCTGTAATCGCGCTGGTTTTGTAGCAGGTTTGTTTTCGGTAAACATTCCCGAACAGACAGGAATATTTGTGGATCGTCAATTGTCGACTGTCAAATACATATCCTGATGCATGTCGCAAGTTGTATTTATTGGTAGCACAAAGTCATTGGGATTTGACACTTTCTAATGCAGGTTTGACATAAGGAGAAACAGTATTCGTCAACTGTTTAAAACAATTTTGACGACATACTATCCAACACAATCATTATTTTTTAAGGAGAAACTATATTACTTTCACGTTTGAAGACGTATTTCATAAAGTTTAACAAACACACAAATGTCCAAATCCAGATTTTACACCAGAGATGAATATGAAGCTTTAGTTTTAACTGAAGGTTTTTGCGTTTCAATTTCAAATTTACCACTTAGTTATTATGATATGCCGTCACTTGATAGTTGGGCCACCGACTTAATTAACACTGATTTGCAACGTATAACAACAGAGCAATGACTCTGTCTTAGCTACAATTATTGCGAATAATGAGCCATTACTGACGGCTTTAAAAAAAAGCTCTCCATTGATGCTGAACAAGTTGTCGATGAAAACAAAGCAGTAAACACTCCAAATGAATTTTTAAATTCCCTGGATACACCAGGAATGCGTCTACACGATTTCCGGTTGAAAATTGGCTCAACAATTTATTCTTTTTCGCGATTTAAACCCACCTAAATTACGCAACGGTACACGTTTCTACATAAAGTCAACAATATTTGTCGGAAAAGTTTAAAGGAGAAATGTTTGTGTTGCCACGTAATCCATTATTAGCGTCATAATTTTCAAACACATTTGAAAGACTTCTATTTTTGATTCGCTTAGTTTTTGCAAAGACCATAAATAGATTTAAAGAACAAAAAATGTCTTCTTTCGGTTTGTTCTTGAAACATAAATATTTCTCTTATGGGCAACGAGATATTGCCTACTCACACGTGGAAATTTATCATACTTTTCGTATTAGCAAAAGACTGGTTGATCAAGAACATTGTGCACAACTTAGTGCTTAGACAGTTTTCAGTTTTCAAATAATAGAAACAATAGTTCGAAGTCAATGTTATCTACTTCATTGAAAAAAATTTAATTTTTATACATTTTTAATTTAGTTAGTGTATTTTGTAAAGAAGTTATTGATTACAAACTATAGAGAAAGCTAATGTGAATAAAATGTAGTGTAGAATCTAAAAGTGTATGGTGGTTTACGTTTAGTTTCTACATTCGGTTATTTTACAATCAGTTTCGATATTTACTCTCACTTTCATTTTTTTTTTTTTTTTTTTGCGGAAGTTATACTTACAAAATTTACTAAGCGTAAGTATAGTGCTTTTTCCATAGAAAATTTAGTTAGTACTTATTGAATTCAATAAGTACTTTCTTCAGCCTGCACGGTAAAAAAAAAAAAAAAAAAAAAAATCCGAAACGTTACTGAGTAAAAATTTTCGATAATTGCTTGCAGTTCTGGCTAAGCTTTGGCTATGTTTGCATTACTGCTTATAGAAGTTCCTTAATAAATCAGAAAGGTGCTAAGCTTTTTTTTTTGTATCCCTTCCTAAGTTTACATTAAAGTTCCAGAAACACGACTAACTTCAAACGGGAAGATCTTCGAATTTTTCAAGAGGCTTCCGAGATGATTTCAGGAAGGTTATTAACTTTTATCGGAAAACTTTCCGGGTTTTGGCTTGACATGATACTGGCAGAAATTGGCCACATCAGCTGCCCATAATTTTCCAGGAACATTTAGGAATCGTTTTTAAATTGAATTATCAATCTCATATGTTTTAAAATCGGCTATACTATTTTAAGCTCTATTAAAAATATTTATTTGATTCTATCAAAATAATGAGTTCAAGTTTATTTTAATCCAACTTCTTTGCCACAGCAACGCGTGGCTGGGTCAGCTAGTATATATATATATATCCTACGTAATATGTAATACTCATTTACTAAGAATATTCTAAAGATACAGTACACTCCCAATTATCCGCAGAATAGGGTGGCACGGTAACCGCAGATAAGCGAATTTGCGGATAAAACGTAAACTAGGTAAAAACGATGCTAGTGCATGCAATAGCTAAAAAATATCAATGACAATTGCATACATTTGAACTATAGCTATAAGGATAACAGTGTATGTAAAAAATGCACTCTAAAGCTAAAAAAGGATCACTCATTGTTGCAAATGTATTCCACGTATACTCGAGAAAGTCGTGCAAACTGATTGCCTGCAATAGATCAAGCTAGGTTACTTCAGAAAAGCACAGGGAAATGGTGAATATTTTTTTCCAAGACTAGTCCAGCCACTCCTTTACATGATTAAGTAATGTACATCTAAAATTCAGTATGTGTAAAAATGAGGTTTAACTAGTCAGATTTCGGTGATTTTAGAAGGTTTGATGCCATTGAAATGAAAGGAGAGGAAAGAAATAGGAATGTCTAAAAATAGAGTTTTCACTTGTTAAGGAAAAATGTTCAAACACCATCGTCGAAATGTTTTTTTTTTTTTTTTCTTTTTTAGAAAGTGGAAAGGTCACAGAAAATCCACCCCACGGATAATCTTTACTTTACTGTAGGTAGACCAGGGCACATGAACGCGGAATTTTTTCAATACATTTTATGTTTTAACTTAGAAAATTTTAGACATAGTAGTTTTATGAAGCAGTTAATGGAGTCGAAATTGGTATGTTCAATTGTTGCTCAGTTTGTGTTTTTAACAGTTAAAAAAATTATTTTTTGAGTCCAAGTCGGTTGCGTAAATTTGCCCCGTACACGGGGCACGTTTACGCATATTTATTTTGACACCTAACATATATGTTAGTGTTTTGAATATAATTTCTTACCATCGTTAAAATCAAGCAAATTTATTACAGACTGAATAGTATATAAAATAAAAGCTAAACGGTCATGAAGACAGCATTACATGATTGTAAGAAGCCATAAGATACGAATTTGTAAATCAATTAAAAACGAAATGGTGGTTTCCAAAACTAAATAGCCTGAAAATACTTCGAGACAGTCAATGAGCGTCATGCACGTTAAGCGTAATTCAGACATCGTTCGCACATCACGTTCGCCACGTAAAACGGACAGCCGTAAGGAATTCAGACATCGTCCATAAGACCCGTCACAACGTCGACTTTTTCTCTTTAGAACCAGTTTTCGGTCGGCGTTGCCATGACAGCAAGCCGTATTGTACGGAATCCGTTGACGCGACGAGAAGCTAGATATCTGACGTCCGTACAGTTGGGAGCCGCATTTCATTGGTCTCCACAAGGTAAGCGGGCTCTCCTTATTGGGTGAGAGTATTGTCATGTGCTTTTCGATGCGTTCGCAACGTATGTATGCTTCTCCCTTTTCGGAAAACGTACGTCTGTCCGCTTTGCGTGGTGAACGTGATGTGCGGACGATGTCTGAATTACGCTTAAGACACAGTAAGAACGTGTGTAAAGGTGTTCAGACGTCAACGCGCAAACTTGCCCCGTCGTCAAGTTTGGATGGTTGGTTCTTGCTTGCAATTATTCGCGCAGCTTTGGCCATGGTCGCGGTAATGCTTCTGGACCCTTCTTGGTAAACCAGGAAGGTTCTAATCAAATACATTAAACCTATTTAATTCTTGTAGAAGGTTCACGACTGGCTTTAACAGGGGATATTTCCCAGCATTTCAGGAAGGTTACTCACTTGTATCGGAAAACGATCCTGGTTTTTGTAAGAAATGTTAATGGTTGAAATTGGGCACATCAGCTGCCTATTATTTTCCAGGAACGTTTCTGAATCGTTTTTACAGTGTACTATTAATTTGAAAGGAAAAAAAAAAACTTCATTTTCAACCATAACTACGAAACTAAGATTCTGTTTATGTTGCTTTTTAACAAATTGAAATTTTAATTCGTCATTGCTTGGGTTCACGCAATTAAGCTTACATTTCCTTACTATGAATTCTTGTATATTAGAGTCAAATTTATGTTGTACTCCATAATTTTCGAAACGTATGATTTGTAACAGGCATAAAAACGTAGCTATTTGCGACTTTGCAGTATTATATTTAATGCAATAACTTTTTTGCAGCACTTACGCAATGGTCGAGATTGAAATGTAGGAGCTTTATTTATCACCCATACTCTTACGAAACTAACATTTTTAAACACTTGGTTAACTATGATGACTATATTTTAAATGTTTGGAATAGCTTATGGATTGATTAAAAAAGGAAATACTTATAACAATTAGCTTTTATACTGTAATCTATGAATTTCCAAAACATTTTGTATTTGTTTTTACAAGTAAGCGGCAATTATTGTAACTTAAAGCTCATTTGATAGTCAATAATAAGCAAAAGCTTTTACAGAGTGAGTAATAATGAGCTAAGATCAGGATCATACTTTATGGAAGCCACATTTTCATTAAAGCTATTGAAATAATTAGAATGTAGTATGTTTGTATCTCAAGATTTTAACCGTAACCGCAGCATTGAAAACTAAGTAAAACTGATAATTTGAACATTGAAGTATTTGATAACTAATTCTTATATCTCTTCCTAAATTAATACTTTACTTCTTTGTTATTAAATTTAGCTGTCATACTACTCTATTTTATTACTATGAATTGTTAAAAAACCACAGATAATTAGAGAAGGGAATCAGTGAGAAGCAAAGGGACTGCAAAGAGGCATGTCACTGGATTTTTTCACAAAATCAGTGACACATATCCATTAAATCAGTTTACGGAAATAATGAGAATGTAGCATATTTTTTGTCTAAAGTATTTAACTAACCGCGGCATAAAATCAACTAAAACTGATAATATAAACATTAAAGTCTTTGCTAAATAGTTCTTATCTTTCGCTCTAAATTAATCTTTTATTTTCGTGTTATTAAAGTTAGCTGTCGGTGTATTTCATTTTATCATTCCCAATGAGTATAGTTAAAAACATCAGAGAGTTTGAGAAGACTTGAAGCAAAGGGACTGCAAAGGGGTTTTTACTGGATTTTTCAGTGTTATTTTGAGTAAGACGAGTGTAAAGTTCAAACCAAAAGTAGGCTTTCATTTAAATGTTTTACTAAATATTGCTGTATATAATCTGTTACAATTGCTACTAGAAACATCTTTTGCCCAAAACCATAATGATAGGTAACGTTAACTATTTGTACTAATTATCTCCAACTTTTTAAGTGCATTTGCTTCAAGGCGCATCAATTCACGTCATGAATTATACGAAACCAATTTAGTGATTATTGAAATATTTTTTATCTTGTAAATATTCTTTTTAGTGCATTAAGAGAGCAAATATCGACATTTGGATCAGTTTATGCTTTACCAGAAAGAATTCTCCGGTTTAAAATGAAAATTGAGATTTATTAATGCATGTAATGCACCTTGTTCGTGCATATTCAACATGATCATCTCAAGGCAAGATTTTGTTAAAAAGGCATATGATAGAGTGTTTGGAAAACATTATCTCATACACGAACGAACGCAGAAAAGAAGATATTTTCGTAAATATCTTCACACTATATTCTAAATTGTTTTCACCTGAAAATTTAAATTCTCGTTTTAATCTAATAGGGAGGGCCGAAAATACCTTTTTTTTTCTCATTTCGATGATGGGTATTGCGAAAAAGTGCATTACAATTGCTACGTCAGCTGGACTTATTAAAATGGTGACGGAAGCTGCAAGTGGCAATTAAAGAAAAAATGTGTTCATTTAAGCAAATCTGTAATAGAAGTAAAAGCGCTGAAGTGACGAAATTTAATTCAAAAAAAGAAAATCGTTTATTGCCTAAAACAGTGAAGATAAGAAGTTGATAGCAGCGATATAGAAAAAGTTATGACTTTTGCTTGAAAATTTGTAAAAATATTAATAACTATTTTCAACAAAGATACTTAAGATTTTTTATGATTCAGTTTTTGTTAGTCTGTAATTAATTATACATTTTTGTGAAAACTAAATGATTACAATTTCTTTTAATATATTGTGCCGAAAAATATCAAGAAAATTTTCTTTGTAAAATACACAAAAGTAAACAAGAAATAAAAATTGAAAGCGTCAAAACTATCACGGTGTTTTTTGATTCATGATACCGTTAGTTCAAAGATTACATTCACAGCTTGGACTAAAAAATGTAAAATTTTTAGATTCAATTTTTTTTTCATTGAAATTTTGACACCTAAGCGAAAACCAATATTTAGATGCCTTTAATCGATTCCAACATTTTTATACTACTTTCAAAATCAAATTCTTACAGTGCTTACCCTTTGATGGCTCAAACACCCACGCAGTGATGTTCAAGAAAGACATCATCGTTTATTTCCGATTCAAAGCTTGTTCAAATTTCCAAGAAACAAATGCCATTGCTGTGTCATATTTATTTCTGTAAACCGAACATTATCGCTTTTATGATACGTATGAAAAAAATTGCATATTCCTAACATATTTTACGACCAGAGATATGCAATAGTTTTCCAATTCTCGGTTACTTACGTAACTGGTTCTCAGCTGATGAAAAAGTTTACAGTTAAAATTTTTTTTCAGTCATGTTCTTTAATTCAAGCTTCCAGTTTTCAACCAAAGCGATGTAGTTTATGAAATTCAGAATTCATAAAAATGTTAAAAGAGTGAGAAAGAGGTCAGTCAAAAGCAAACTGTTATGCTATTACTTTATCTTTACTTTAGAATAATACTTTATTTTGGGAAAATTAATCATCAAACTCTTGAAAGTGTGATACTTGTGTGTAATCAAAACCGAAATAAACAATAAAAGTAAAGGTATGACACTATATTTCAGTAAAAAAAAACCCCCTCGAATACACGTGAGTTTAATGGAAAATCAAGGAAAATGCTTATTTTTGCATGTTAATAGTAATGATCCAAGCTGTTGAAATAGATTTCGGTTTCTGATTTTCTATGTTTTTGTGCAATACTTGCATATATTCTAGTGAACAGTTAAACTTTTGGCTCTAAAATCCTGCTGAAGTCATTAAGTACTAAATCCGCACTTAGGTAACCACGAAAGCAATTTCTCTAGAAGTATGCAACAATGCTAACAAACCTCAGGAGTGGGGTTGCTTCAATGACTGTATTACTGGTAGATTATCCGTAGATAACCCGTAGGAGTGAGTTGACGCATGGAGAGGAATTAGACAGAACACTGTAATTTTAGAGGAAAAACATTTTATTTTATCAAATTTGCAGTGACTTATTTTCAAAGAATAAATTCCTTAAAAAATCCTTATTTAAAATAGTACTGTCTGCTTTAAATTAAAAAAAGGAATAAATTGGAAACATATAACAAAATTAAGTAATACTGGAAAAAAAAGCACACCATGATTTCGTGTATAATCAAATGAACGAGATGAAATGTATGAGATGACGAACAATTCCTCAAAGAAACTAAAACCTGTCTACTTCTACTGCTACCGAATATATAGTTAATCGAAAGGAACCTTAATGAACAAATATGCCGAATAAACCCACAGTGATATCCAAAGCCAAATCGGTAACATACAATCCCAAACATACGAATCACACCATGATACATGCATGAAACCATAGTTTAACAACTCCTATGAAAGTAGCCATCAACAGAAATAGCACCTCAATTCTTTCGATTGGTCAGTTAGAGTAAAGGGAGAAAAATACAATTGAAAACATTTACTCACTAACCAGAAATTGTAATTGACTTCTGAAATTTCTCGTGTAACTTTCTCTCCTTTGAAAATTGCCAGTTTTTAAGTTATGAAATTCACGCACCATTTCAATACCATATCATGAAAAAAATAATAATCATGATTCGAATCACTCAGCTGAGGAGTTTTTATTTTATTTATTTTCATTATTTTTTCTTTTGTACGGCTATGCTTTTTTTCTTGTTTGACTTTATGATTGAAGTATAGGGTGGGAGAGACGCCGTACCTTTTATAGAAATTAGATAAAAAGCTAGAAATGCAATACAAATCAACCCTTTATGTTTTATTTTAAAGTTACGCTAGTATTATTAAATATTAAAATTACCATTAACGAGCTTAAGACTTAATAAAAAAAGAAATAAAAATAAAATTTGCAAGTTGACAGTAGTCCATCTCACCCATAACGTCTGAGAGAGACTCCATATAGTAAGGGAGAGATGCCATATATGTTACCTCCCTTGTCCGTTTACCTTGTCGAGGCGCGGGGGGGGGGGGGGGGCTTGCGGTGTGGTGAGTTCGGGGCGAGCTCTTGGGTGGAGTAGTGACCCCCAGTTGCTGAAACAGAATATCGTCGGAAGGCGATCTTTTTCCCTTCCCCCCCTTCCCTCATCACACTTACCAAATTCGGACGAAAACCCCTAAGCAAAGGTGTGTCAACCGTGCCGATGTCTGCGTGGTACCGGGGGTAGTCGGTGCCTCAAACGGGAGACTTCAGGAATAGCAAGCAAACCCTGTTGTTTCTAGCCTTACCTCTGTGAAGGGGGGCTACACAGAGGCTAGACCCCATCCTTTCCCCTTAGTTCTCTGGTTAATTTATGGATGTAAGCACAAAGAACACCTCTCCTCCTTGTGGGGAGCGTCAGAATCAATCGCATATCTCCGCCAATTTTTTTGTTATAAAAAGGAATGAAAGCCTCACATTTACTGCTGTCTCCCCTTTTCTAATGAACAAAGCACTTGCAAATCTAATCGGCGAATTTAAATCAGTAAAAAAAAAAAAAACATGAACAGGTGAACTTTTGGTAGAAATAAAAGGCCCTAAACAAGTTCAACTCATACTAGCTATTAAACACTGAGGTCCTTATCTGTGCACAGTTACAGCCCACTCTACGTTAAACTTTTCTCGAGGAATAATTTCAGAGCCAGACCTTCTATTCACACCAGAGAAGGAAATTCTAGAAAGAAATGTAGGACCAACACGTAAGTGGAGTGAAAAGGATCACTATCAAACGCAACGGCGTAATGCAGAACACCAAACATGTTATTCTGACTTTTAGTACGCCTATCCTCCCTTCACGTGTCAAAGCTGGTTATCTCTCTTTCCCTGTAAGACCATATATTCCAAACCCGCTACGGTGTTTTAAATGCCAGCGTTTTTGGCATTCCAAGCTATCATGCCGTTGTACAGAAACGTGTGCCAGGTGCGCTGAGCCCGGACACGATAGCAATAAATGCAAAAAGGAATTTAAATGTGTCAACTGCAAAGGAGACCACATTTCTTACTCTAGAAAGTACCCTAAATGACTCTCCGAAAAAGAAATCTAGGTTAACAAAACCACTCAAAATATATCATACCCCGACGCAAGAAAAATTGTCCAGTCTCGTACGCCTACAGCTGGACATTCATATGCTGCAGCAGTAAAAAGAGTGTACAATTCCATTAGCACACAAACAGATCCTCTAATTAACACAATAACCAGCAGCAAATCAACTAACTGGCCTAAATCAACAAATAAACAGCTCAATACTCCTAAACCACCACAAAAAAAAACTGTAACGAAAATAAAATTCAAACTGCATCGGAATATTCAAATAACATCGGAAGACGTGACTGATATTGATATTGATGTAGCGGTAAAGCGAATAACCGACATTATCTTAAACGCAGCGAACGCTGCTATACCAAGAACCACTAAAGGCAGGATCAAATTTCCCAAGCCGTGGTGAAACTTTGATTGTCAGGAGGCTCATAAGAAAAAAAAGGCATGGAAGACGTTTTGTCGTTATCCAACCACACAAAATCTCGTGGAACTTAAACGAGCTCGTGCTGAAGCTCGAAGGATTTCAATTTTTTGCAAGGGTTTACGAATTTTGGAACACCCCTAATATTTTGTTGTATGTTAAAATATATATTGTTATCATAAACTGATAAAGTTCTTATTACTAAAATTTTAAATATTTTGACACCTGCTATATTTGGCGCAGTATTTTTTATTTTATATTAATCTTACTTATATTTTAAACGTGTTGCAATATTATTCAAGTGCATGAGGTGCAAAGTGAAACAGTTCATTTCTTTCAGGTATATATTCATTCATTTATTAAACCACTTACATATTCATTTACTTATTGGTTTATTTACGTTCCTCCATTTAATAATTCCCTTAAAATTTTGCATTAATTCACTAATATTCTTAGTCATTCACTATTGTATTCACTCAATCATTTTGTATCACACATTTATAGGTTTAATATTAACTATTAAACACATTAAGTAACTTATTTGTTTACTGTTTCATTATCGATTTATTTAGTCATTCATTCTTTTATTTACTCATTCATTTGATCAAAATTATTTTTAATAATCAAATTGGGAAAGTCTCACCATAAAAATATTTTGTTTTTCACTTTGCCATATAAAAAAAATAAGTGAAAAATTTCTACATTTTTTTGAACACATTTACAAGAAAAAAATTTTTTTTTCAATGCAAGTTTTGTAACAAAATACATTGTTCTTTCTTTATACACTGTTATTTTAAAAATAAATCTCCAATTTGTTCATTTTGAAAAATATAAGTCATCTTACCTATTTCACGTTGTCTCTTATTCCACTACTACTTTCACTGTAAAAACGATTCAGAAACGTTCCTGAAAAATAATGGGCAGCTGATGTACCCAATTACTTCCAGTAACATATCTTGGAAAAACCAGTAACGCTTTCCGCTAAAAGTCAGTAACCTTTCTGAAATTAACCTTGAAACTTTATGAGGACGTGCGAAATCTGCCCTGTTAAAGCCAGTCATGTCTCTAGAACCTTCTAGAAAAATTAAGTAGGTTCAGTATAATTGATTAGAACCTTCCTACTTTACCCAGAAGGCTCCATAAATATCAGAGCGACCACGGCTGAAGCTATGTAAGAAGGAACCAAGCATATCTCTTGCCTGCAATTCCCGCCTTGCAAAGCTGTAGCTATCCATTGACATTTTCGCTCTCATTGGGAACTTAGTCAGTCTGGACAAGCCGTAAGCAACTTTAGGCCGATACACTTAATAAACACGCTCATTGAATCTTTAAACTGGTTGCTAAAAATATTTTCCACAACAGTGACAAGTCTGCACGCGTGCAACTTGTAGCGATTCAGGAAACTTTTTTGTGATGATACTTGTTTTTACGGGGAAATAGGTGAAAACGTGTGAAATCCCGAGACGTTCCACGGAAATAACCAGTAACGTTTCGGAATTTTTTTACAGTGTTGAAAGTAAAGTGCTTTTTTATCACAAGACTCGCTTTGTATTCTCGTTGGACTCAAACAATATTTGAACTATTATCAAAAATACAAACTGTGTTTGGACTAATATATATATATTTCGAAAATGAACATGACAGCTCTAAAACATGAACATTAATAACATATTGATATTATCATGTTTTGTATTAAATGTCATCGATATTGCTGTAATAGAAGTTTAATATAAAGTTTAATATTAAGGCAAAATCTTCCAAAATTGAGATATTCAATATTTTTAATGTGAGCGTTTTAAAAATGGGCAGATGTCCTCTTCTTTCTCTCTTAAACCGAGGACTTTAATTGCGAACCGAAAATTAGTTGAACATCAGTGATCACAATCACTACTTATTAACTGGAAACCAACAAGCAATCCTTGATTGCTTAGTAAGATTTCACTTCAAGGGTTCACTTCAAGGATGTATATTTGTAGATGAAGTAGTGGTATTATGAATGTTTGCTGGCACAATGAAACTGCTTGACCTTTTAGCGCTGAAAGATTATGAGTTATTAGGCTCGATAGAAATCTGTTATAGCAAGAATGGGTATTTGGTTCAACTACTACTGATTGTTATTATTGAGAAGTTTTATTTTATTTTTAGCGCGTGTTTAAAACTTTAGGATTGCAATTCGAAACTTTAATTTTTGTTCTGTTGTCACAGAATTGTAAATGTTCTCCGCTTCAATCCATTTAATAGGAGTTATTGCAGTAAATTTTGTTCGTTAATCTTTTCTAATGTTTCTCACTTTTTCTGAGGGACATAATTAAAGAAATGGCTCGATATAATTTCATTCGTTATTCAATTCTAACCTCTCTCCTCCCCCCCCCTTTTTGGCGGGAAATATCAAATCTAAGGTGGTGATGTTTGAAATATAGAACCCCATGGTTGCTATCTGTTTACGAAACGATGCCAAATTTTCAAAAAATACAGTGGAGGATACTGTGCCCCCACGACTTTATAACTATACACACACTGAGTATGCTGCGGTGGACATTGACTCATGATCTCAATCCGATAGAGACCATTTAGGAATCCTCTCCCTGAGTGCTACAAGAATGGTAAGCAGTATTATTTAGTGCAAGAGCTTAAATCAGAGATTAAGAAAGTCTGAGGCAGATTCACTCGCCAAATCTTCCATAATACCCTATTATCAATTGAAAGTCAGGTGATCTATCTCTTCAGTTTGAATAGATACGCCACAGAATAATAAAGCACTTAAATTGCGCTTTGTAAAATGTACATTTTTCGTTTTTGTGCCTAAACCTTTACGACACAACAAATTACATATTGTGTATAATTTATTAATTCTTCTTTAATGAGTTGTTTCCGAAATAGGCATATAAACTTGTATAATAGTTGCGTAGAAACTATATAAATTTCAAAACATTCCGTTGTATATGCTTCATTTTATTAAAAACATTTATCATATGCTGAAAATTTTCCATCGCACTGTATTTTGTTTGTTATACAAAGAAACGTCAATCATATTTCTTTTCAAGAATATGTGTTTGCATTATCACTTAAAAATTCAACGCTATTCTGAAATGTATTAATGCTGCATATTTAATACAGCATTGACGATTAAATTATTTAGTTTTTATTAAGCATCACTTTTAGAGAAGAAAATAAATAATTCAGCTTATTTTGACATCATGAAGTTAAAAAAAAAAAAATGTACTTTGTGTAGAAATACAACTTTAAGAAAAGATCAACTCTTGTGAAAGCGAAAACATAAAATCTTGTTTGACCTGGTAAGTCCGGAAGTGCTTTTTCCCTATGACAATCGTTGAATAATTCATGGCAAATATTTCTATCAGTTGCATACATTGCGTTGCCAGTTCTGAGCAATATAGTGATTGTAAAGGTGCGAAGATACTTAATTTATCATAAATGTAATCCACATTGAAATTTATCACAGATATTTTATTATTTTTCTGTCAACATAATTTGTAGGTTTTAATATTAAAAGAATCAGTTTTTAAACGAAATTATCGTGAGACAAGCTTAACAAAATAAATTTTTGTATAAACATTTTTATTTAAATAAATATAAGATGAAAATTACTATTACAAAAAAAGGCCTGAAAAAGTTCACTTAACTTTTTAAGAACCATGAGGCATATTATGTGCTCCCTAAGTTCAAAATTTATTTCATAAATATGAAAATACAAATAATTCAAAAAAATTATATGTTTTTGAGACATTAGATTCTTATAATATTGGCAAAAAAAAAAGTTTAAAAAACGTATTGTTATTACTTTTTTAAATCGCAAATGAAGTAATGGAATGTGGGGCAATATATATATATATATATATATATATATATATATATATATATATATATATATATATATATATATATATATATATATATATATATATATACTAGCTGACCCAGCCACGCGTTGCTGTGGCAAAGAAGTTGGATTAAAATAAACTTGAACTCATTATTTTGATAGAATCAAATAAATATTTTTAATAGAGCTTAAAATAGTATAGCCGATTTTATAACGTATGAGATTGATAATGGGCGTTATTCAATTTAAAAACGATTCCTAAATGTTCCTGGAAAATTATGGGCAGCTGTTGTGGCCAATTTCTGCCAGTATCATGTCAAGCCAAAACCCGGAAAGTTTTCCGATAAAAGTTAATAACCTTCCTGAAATCATCTCGGAAGCCTCTTGAAAAATTCGAAGATCTTCCCGTTTGAAGTTAGTCGTGTTTCTGGAACTTTAGTGTAAACTTAGGAAGGGATACAAAAAAGAGCTTAGCACCTTTCTGATTTATTAAGGAACTTCTATAAGCAGTAATGCAAACATAGCCAAAGCTTAGCCAGAACTGCAAGCAATTATCGAAAATTTTTACTCAGTAACGTTTCGGATTTTTTTTTTTTTTTTTACCGTGCAGGCTGAAGAAAGTACTTATTGAATTCAATAAGTACTAACTAAATTTTCTATGGAAAAAGCACTATACTTACGCTTAGTAAATTTTGTAAGTATAAATTCCGCAAAAAAAAAAAAAAAATGAAAGTGATAGTAAATATCGAAACTGATTGTAAAATAACCGAATGTAGAAACTAAACGTAAACCACCATACACTTTTAGATTCTACACTACATTTTATTCACATTAGCTTTCTCTATAGTTTGTAATCAATAACTTCTTTACAAAATACACTAACTAAATTAAAAATGTATAAAAATTAAATTTTTTTCAATGAAGTAGATAACATTGACTTCGAACTATTGTTTCTATTATTTGAAAACTGAAAACTGTCTAAGCACTAAGTTGTGCACAATGTTCTTGATCAACCAGTCTTTTGCTAATACGAAAAGTATGATAACTTTCCACGTGTGAGTAGGCAATATTTCGTTGCCCATAAGAGAAATATTTATGTTTCAAGAACAAACCGAAAGAAGACATTTTTTGTTCTTTAAATCTATTTATGGTCTTTGCAAAAACTAAGCGAATCAAAAATAGAAGCCTTTCAAATGTGTTTGAAAATTATGACGCTAATAATGGATTACGTGGCAACACAAACATTTCTCCTTTAAACTTTTCCGACAAATATTGTTGACTTTATGTAGAAACGTGTACCGTTGCGTAATTTAGGTGGGTTTAAATCGCGAAAAAGAATAAATTGTTGAGCCAATTTTCAACCGGAAATCGTGTAGACGCATTCCTGGTGTATCCAGGGAATTTAAAAATTCATTTGGAGTGTTTACTGCTTTGTTTTCATCGACAACTTGTTCAGCATCAATGGAGAGCTTTTTTTTAAAGCCGTCAGTAATGGCTCATTATTCGCAATAATTGTAGCTAAGACAGAGTCATTGCTCTGTTGTTATACGTTGCAAATCAGTGTTAATTAAGTCGGTGGCCCAACTATCAAGTGACGGCATATCATAATAACTAAGTGGTAAATTTGAAATTGAAACGCAAAAACCTTCAGTTAAAACTAAAGCTTCATATTCATCTCTGGTGTAAAGTCTGGATTTGGACATTTGTGTGTTTGTTAAACTTTATGAAATACGTCTTCAAACGTGAAAGTAATATAGTTTCTCCTTAAAAAATAATGATTGTGTTGGATAGTATGTCGTCAAAATTGTTTTAAACAGTTGACGAATACTGTTTCTCCTTATGTCAAACCTGCATTAGAAAGTGTCAACTCCCAATGACTTTGTGCTACCAATAAATACAACTTGCGACATGCATCAGGATATGTATTTGACAGTCGACAATTGACGATCCACAAATATTCCTGTCTGTTCGGGAATGTTTACCGAAAACAAACCTGCTACAAAACCAGCGCGATTACAGAGGCAATTATGATTTTTAAAAAATTAAATTTATCTGGAAATAGACTCTCAATTAGTTCACTTTTCGTCTCAACGGCAGTGCAGAAATTGTCTGGCTATTTCTTGTACTGTATATTTTGATACAGTTCAATTTCACCGTTTCCAATACTCAGCAATTGCTTAGAAAATACTTATGCGATTAGATTATTTTGCGTTTATACGCGCATGTTCATGGCCAATCGCATTATCTCGTCATGACGCTATAAAAAACGTTTTTTTTAAACATGCGTTGATTTCATCGGAATAACTGGTAATGTCTGCCGGAAGTCCCCAGACAGTATTCAGACAATTTCGCCTAAAAGTTTATCGTTGCCATTCAAATCTTGCATAATCCTATGATGTGCTTCGAATGAATGCTTTTACTCATGAGACATAGTACACTCATCCCAAATTATAATTTCACTCTCTTGCAACACTACAGCCATACCACGTCCTTTTTTTCTTTATTGTACACATTGTGTTTTGTTTGTTATGAATATTTAATAGGCAACTTTAAAGCTGAATGTGCTGTTCGTGTACCATCTGAAAAAAGTAGCAGCAATGCCTGACGATGCAATTGTCACTGCAATTTTCTGTTGCGAATGTATCTTTGCAAGAATTAATGATATTAAAAATTTCCTGGGGAACAAAATAAAGAAAAAAATTGTTTTCCGCTTAAAATCATTAACTTTCCTGAAATAAACCTGGAAAATTTTTGAAGAATTCAGTAGTCTTCTTGGTTAAAAAGGCAGTTATGATTCTGGCACCTGCAGAGAAGCCTAACGCAGGATTGATATAATAGCCTGGAACCTTCCTGATTTTCTAAGAAAGCTCTCAAAGCATTAATACACGCATTGCCAACGCGAAGACAGACTCTAAAGCAAGTAGCTCGAATGTAGTTCCGCTGCAACTCTTGCAAAGCTTCGTGATCCAGATAACTATTCGCACTCATTGGGTGTTGAGTCAATCTAGACAAACCGCAATCACTCCGAAACCGATACACCTATTAAATACGTTTAGTTAATCTTGATACTGGTGGAGAAAAATAATTTTCACAACGGTGTGAAATCTTCAATTTGTAGCAATTCAAGGAAACGTTTTGAAAAATATAGTTGATTTTCTCAGGAAGTAAATAATAACCTGTAATATCCCGAAACGTTATATGGAAATTCTAAGCAA
The DNA here is from genome assembly GCF_026930045.1 of Uloborus diversus. NCBI lineage: Eukaryota > Metazoa > Arthropoda > Arachnida > Araneae > Uloboridae > Uloborus > Uloborus diversus. The sequence goes on along the minus strand of NC_072733.1, from coordinate 11,907,273 downwards.
CATCTCTGAGCTTTTTTTATCATGGTGTTTTTAGCAGTAAGTCATACGATGTTAGAGTTATATCGATTAATTAACTTACACCGCCATCTATTAAGAATTTTTAGAACTAAACAATTAATTCACACTATTATTGCATAATTAATATGAAATTTGCAGTAAAAAATTATAAAAACTATCCTATCTTTTAAGTTGGACCAAATGACACATTGATATGAAATTTGAGAAAAATCGGTTGAGTAGTTTCGGAGTTTACCCCGAACAAACATCGTGACACGAGATTTATATATATATAGATATATATATATATATACTAGCTGACCCAGCCACGCGTTGCTGTGGCAAAGAAGTTGGATTAAAATAAACTTGAACTCATTATTTTGATAGAATCAAATAAATATTTTTAATAGAGCTTAAAATAGTATAGCCGATTTTAAAACATATGAGATTGATAATTCAATTTAAAAACGATTCCTAAATGTTCCTGGAAAATTATGGGCAGCTGATGTGGCCAATTTCTGCCAGTATCATGTCAAGCCAAAACCCGGAAAGTTTTCCGATAAAAGTTAATAACCTTCCTGAAATCATCTCGGAAGCCTCTTGAAAAATTCGAAGATCTTCCCGTTTGAAGTTAGTCGTGTTTCTGGAACTTTAATGTAAACTTAGGAAGGGATACAAAAAAAAAAGCTTAGCACCTTTCTGATTTATTAAGGAACTTCTATAAGCAGTAATGCAAACATAGCCAAAGCTTAGCCAGAACTGCAAGCAATTATCGAAAATTTTTACTCAGTAACGTTTCGGATTTTTTTTTTTTTTTTTTTTTTTTACCGTGCAGGCTGAAGAAAGTACTTATTGAATTCAATAAGTACTAACTAAATTTTCTATGGAAAAAGCACTATACTTACGCTTAGTAAATTTTGTAAGTATAACTTCCGCAAAAAAAAAAAAAAAAAATGAAAGTGAGAGTAAATATCGAAACTGATTGTAAAATAACCGAATGTAGAAACTAAACGTAAACCACCATACACTTTTAGATTCTACACTACATTTTATTCACATTAGCTTTCTCTATAGTTTGTAATCAATAACTTCTTTACAAAATACACTAACTAAATTAAAAATGTATAAAAATTAAATTTTTTTCAATGAAGTAGATAACATTGACTTCGAACTATTGTTTCTATTATTTGAAAACTGAAAACTGTCTAAGCACTAAGTTGTGCACAATGTTCTTGATCAACCAGTCTTTTGCTAATACGAAAAGTATGATAAATTTCCACGTGTGAGTAGGCAATATCTCGTTGCCCATAAGAGAAATATTTATGTTTCAAGAACAAACCGAAAGAAGACATTTTTTGTTCTTTAAATCTATTTATGGTCTTTGCAAAAACTAAGCGAATCAAAAATAGAAGTCTTTCAAATGTGTTTGAAAATTATGACGCTAATAATGGATTACGTGGCAACACAAACATTTCTCCTTTAAACTTTTCCGACAAATATTGTTGACTTTATGTAGAAACGTGTACCGTTGCGTAATTTAGGTGGGTTTAAATCGCGAAAAAGAATAAATTGTTGAGCCAATTTTCAACCGGAAATCGTGTAGACGCATTCCTGGTGTATCCAGGGAATTTAAAAATTCATTTGGAGTGTTTACTGCTTTGTTTTCATCGACAACTTGTTCAGCATCAATGGAGAGCTTTTTTTTAAAGCCGTCAGTAATGGCTCATTATTCGCAATAATTGTAGCTAAGACAGAGTCATTGCTCTGTTGTTATACGTTGCAAATCAGTGTTAATTAAGTCGGTGGCCCAACTATCAAGTGACGGCATATCATAATAACTAAGTGGTAAATTTGAAATTGAAACGCAAAAACCTTCAGTTAAAACTAAAGCTTCATATTCATCTCTGGTGTAAAATCTGGATTTGGACATTTGTGTGTTTGTTAAACTTTATGAAATACGTCTTCAAACGTGAAAGTAATATAGTTTCTCCTTAAAAAATAATGATTGTGTTGGATAGTATGTCGTCAAAATTGTTTTAAACAGTTGACGAATACTGTTTCTCCTTATGTCAAACCTGCATTAGAAAGTGTCAAATCCCAATGACTTTGTGCTACCAATAAATACAACTTGCGACATGCATCAGGATATGTATTTGACAGTCGACAATTGACGATCCACAAATATTCCTGTCTGTTCGGGAATGTTTACCGAAAACAAACCTGCTACAAAACCAGCGCGATTACAGATGCAATTATGATTTTTAAAAAATTAAATTTATCTGGAAATAGACTCTCAATTAGTTCACTTTTCGTCTCAACGGCAGTGCAGAAATTGTCTGGCTATTTCTTGTACTGTATATTTTGATACAGTTCAATTTCACCGTTTCCAATACTCAGCAATTGCTTAGAAAATACTTATGCGATTAGATTATTTTGCGTTTATACGCGCATGTTCATGGCCAATCGCATTATCTCGTCATTACGCTATAAAAAACGTTTTTTTTAAACATGCGTTGATTTCATCGGAATAACTGGTAATGTCTGCCGGAAGTCCCCAGACAGTATTCAGACAATTTCGCCTAAAAGTTTATCGTTGCCATTCAAATCTTGCATAATCCTATGATGTGCTTCGAATGAATGCTTTTACTCATGAGACATAGTACACTCATCCCAAATTATAATTTCACTCTCTTGCAACACTACAGCCATACCACGTCTTTTTTTCTTTATTGTACACATTGTGTTTTGTTTGTTATGAATATTTAATAGGCAACTTTAAAGCTGAATGTGCTGTTCGTGTACCATCTGAAAAAAGTAGCAGCAATGCCTGACGATGCAATTGTCACTGCAATTTTCTGTTGCGAATGTATCTTTGCAAGAATTAATGATATTAAAAATTTCCTGGGGAACAAAATAAAGAAAAAAATTGTTTTCCGCTTAAATTCATTAACTTTCCTGAAATAAACCTGGAAAACTTTTGAAGAATTCAGTAGTCTTCTTGGTTAAAAAGGCAGTTATGATTCTGGCACCTGCAGAGAAGCCTAACGCAGGATTAATATAATAGCCTGGAACCTTCCTGCTTTTCTAAGAAAGCTCTCAAAGCATTAATACACGCATTGCCAACGCGAAGACAGACTCTAAAGCAAGTAGCTCGAATGTAGTTCCGCTGCAACTCTTGCAAAGCTTCGTGATCCAGATAACTTTTCGCACTCATTGGGTGTTGAGTCAATCTAGACAAACCGCAATCACTCCGAAACCGATACACCTATTAAATACGTTTAGTTAATCTTGATACTGGTGGAGAAAAATAATTTTCACAACGGTGTGAAATCTTCAATTTGTAGCAATTCAAGGAAACGTTTTGAAAAATATAGTTGATTTTCTCAGGAAGTAAATAATAACCTGTAATATCCCGAAACGTTATATGGAAATTCTAAGCAACATCTCTGAGCTTTTTTTATCATGGTGTTTTTAGCAGTAAGTCATACGACGTTAGAGTTATATCGATTAATTAACTTACACCGCCATCTATTAAGAATTTTTAGAACTAAACAATTAATTCACACTATTATTGCATAATTAATATGAAATTTGCAGTAAAAAATTATAAAAACTATCCTATCTTTTAAGTTGGACCAAATGACACATTGATATGAAATTTGAGAAAAATCGGTTGAGTAGTTTCGGAGTTTACCCCGAACAAACATCGTGACACGAGATTTATATATATATAGATATATATGTGTGTGTGTGTGTGTGTGTGTGTGTGTATGAGTGTGTGTGTGAAATACCAAATTAACGTGAATTAATAAAGTAATTAGTAAAGAATACGTAAGAGATTTAATAAACAATTGAATAATAAAACGAAATTAACTATTTCACTTTGCCTCGCATGTACAGTCATAGAAAAAAAAAACGAAACACTTTTGATTATTCAGCCATTATACATGCTAGGAAGGAAAGAAAGGTGTCATCTGACTTGGTTTAAAGTCTTCTTTAAAACTACGTAGGTAAAATTTTGATAAGGGACCATATACAAAGCAAAATTAGCATCAACTCTTGATTTTCGAATGCGAACCCCTAATTTTTGCTACATAATTATGTTTAGAACGCAAAATACAGCCAGGGTACGAAATTTCACTGCATTCCGTGCAGCAGAACAGGAGTTATTAACGAAAAACGTTTTAGGGACCGTCACCACATTGAAAACGCTTCTTTCAAGGTCACGGCTTAAACGGAATGTAAGCACTTAAAAAATCGAGATTATCCAGCTCAATTCATGATTTTTTGAAGTTCTCTTTTTTTCCGTAATTCGATACTTTTTAGCCAATTATGTAGCGGCAAAAAGCGATTTACGGTCGAAAGCTTTTTTTTTTTTGAAAAAAAAAGTTGAAATATTTACTGATTTTTGTCTATCTGGATTAACCTAAGAAAGATGGATGGGTTTTGGCGGGTCCATCGTATAGATCGTTGATTAGTAAATCAAATAATGACAAATTAAAAGTAATGGAACTTTTTGCCTTTTCTAATATGAACCTATTGGATTGCTTATATAATCATTCAGCAAATTAGCCTCATAGAAATGTAAATATGCAACCTTATACCTAGAAATATGATGTGAATATGTTTGATAAATGTATTGCACCTATGTTACAGGTTTATTTTGGAATGAACAGAAAGTCTTTTGATGTAAAATGGAATCGCGCGTTTTTAATTTCGCAGAACATCGGCAGAAGTTTGGGTCATCGAACACAAAAATATAAAAAATGTACCGCACTACGTGGTAAGACGCAGCATTAAATAGATTGGAGACTCGAGCGAAGCAAGATCAATTTATTCCGTGAAAATTTGCTCTAAATACATAAAATGAACGAAGTATCAATCTAAAAACTAAAACAGAAACAGAATATAATTACCCGTTAATGAGCAAACGTTCATACTCGAACTTTATTTGGGAAAATTTTGGTTATTTGAATTAACACAGTGGACAAACACAGTAATAGTTCTAGCGGCTTTTTTGTAATAAAAAAAAGAGACTTTGTTTCAAATCCAAATTTGATGATAAAGATCATAATGCGTGGTATTATTTAAAAAGCATAACACAATCGGCGGTTTTAGTTAAACATGTAATGTCTCTTAAAAGCAATTTAGGAAAGTAATTTCTCAATGCTGTTTCTAGCAACGAGATTCGAGATGGTCCCATCCGTAATTTAAAAAGACAAAAGTTATTTTAGCTTAAATCAAGGTGAACCGAAATCTGTCTTCTTGTCATTTCTCCGATTTTGCAACATTACAAACAAAACTTAGCATTATTTGATTTAGTTTCGCTCACTATATACCTGCAAACTAACATTTTTTATAATATCAGGCTGGCGCACCTATAGCATTACTATACGCAGCACACCCGACAGGTGGATTGAGCTATCCAGCCGAGAATACAATTTTGTCCTCGCTGCACATTTCTCAGACTGGAATCGAAACTAATCGTACGAGAGGCAGAAGTCACCTTATTGAAGCTGAGAGTTCGAAAAAACTGGTAGGTAAAGTAAATTTATCTGCTGTATGTTTAAGGCATCTCACTGGTGAGATAAATTTTCTTCATCCACCAGTTTGTAGGCACTCTCAGCTTCAATGACATGACACCTGCTTCAATGTTGGTTGAATCTAGTTCAGGGCTGTTGTGCTCATTATTATGACGAACAGCAGCCATTGAATGGGATATCTAAACCGCAATTATATCGCAGTGAAGACGCGGGCCACATTCAGCCCTTGAAGCTGGTGCGTGTGGCCAGTTGTTTGCTTCAAGATTAAGATCAGAAAGTAGGATTAATTCCAGTGTCATAAAGTTGGAGCCGAATATTCAGATATTGGATTCTGAAAAACATGTATTTAATAAGATAGGCATCTAGTAATTGATAACAATAATTTATTATAACTCTTTTTTCGTCGATATTTTTCCATGTTATTCAAAAATGAAAATAATTTGAAATTTTATCTTTTTCTTGCGAGGATGATTTTAATGGAAATACACGGACAAAATGACCGAGAAAGTAAATAGAAAAATAAGTATTTTAATTACAGTTAAGAATAGGCAAAAACTCAACTTAAACTAACACGCAAATTAATGTTTTGTTAAATCTTTGACGAAGTCAAAAAAAAAAAAAAAAAAAAAAAAAAACGTTCACAATTGGCTACAACTACTACTTTTGTGCAGAATACAGCTCAAAGCACGCGGCCCACTAATGCGACTGACATTTCCTCTCTTACATCTTAACACATTGAAAATTATTTAAACACTATACAAAAAAAAATAAAATAATAATAATAATAATAATAATTTCTAAAAACCAGTAAACTTATCTGAGAGCAAATATTTTTCATCCATCTGAATACTGTTAAAGACGAAACTTCACACTGTTGGCTATTTTTCGAGTGCTTTTTCCCGATTTTGGTAAGGCAATAATTTTTCCTTTTAGTAAATTATCACCGGAAAGAGCCATTAATTCTACACTGTCTATTGCAACATGACTAGCAAGACAATGAGGTTTTGTTGTATGTTTCTGAGAAAAAGTTGTGCATGTTAATTTTTTTGAGCAATCACGATTGCTTATTGCTTTCATTTCACCGTCCTTGATGTTGTGGTTCCTTTTTCAGCTTGACCAGCACCACCGCCCACCGGCCTCTGCAAGCGCGGCTCCGAGCACTGCCTCCTGGAATCCGTTTCTCTTGGTCGATGGCGTCCATGCCCTACACACACGCGCGCTCATACACATACACACACACGACTTCACACTCATACACTAACACACGCCTACGTGCATACACACAGGTCTAAGCACGTACACAAGCCTACTTCACTTACACACACAACTATGCACACGTAACCGCCCAGGATAAAAAAAAAATTAAAATTAATTTGAATTCTGAAATTTTGAATTCAAATTATGTTTTTCGCAATCATGAACTGGGACCCTACTCATTGGAGTTATTGTTTCTAGAAACAGCTCCTGCCCCCCCCCCCCCAAGCCTGCCTCTCCTCCTGGGCGGTTACGTGTGCATAGTTGTGTGTGTAAGTGTGCAGGCTTGTGTGTGTGCGTAGACCTGTGTGTATGCACGTAGGCGTGTGTGAGTGTGTGAGCGTGCGTGTGTGTAGGACATGGACGCCTCCGACCAGGAGAAGCGGATAGCTCAGGACCGGAGCAGCCGCGCCGCGCCGCCTGCAGAGGACGGTGTGCGGTGGTGCTGCAGAGGCTTCTGGTTCAATCGGAAAAGAGCACGGAACATCAAAAACAGTCAAATGAGAACAATAAGCAATCGTGATTGCTCAAAAAAAAAAAAAAAAAAAAAAAAAAAAAAACACAGAAGTATTTTAAGTGTAGCTTTTAATTTAAAAAGTTCTATAAAATATTCTTTTATTAGACAATGAAGTAGTGTTTCGCATTATTTAAACATTGACGTCTGAACGATATTCACAAAAAACTGACGGTTGCAATATTGTGTTGTTTTTCTGCAGAGACAGCGAAAAAATTCATGCATTTAAAAAATTCATAGACGTTACTCTAATATAGAAAAAGCACGTTATAATTGGTTTGCTTATTTTGTTGAACAATTTTTTTCTTTTTTCACGAAGAAACCAACTTTCATAATTTCTGTTTTAAAAAAGTATACGGATCCCCTAAAGTAGGAAAAAATGAATTTTTAAGCATAGCGCAAAAACTACTGAATATTTTGAGCTCAAATTTTGGATCCCCACATAAAAGTTCTTCCAGATTGTTTTTCTGTTAAAATTTAATATGGTTTCAGATCATATTTTTTTCAAAAAATATTAAAACAATTAATAAAGAAACTAAAATTACATTTTAGGTGTTGTAAATTATGTTTTTATTATTGGGTCGATTCATATTTTGATATAAAAAAAACAATCTTTGCCGTGCCTAATCTAGTTTTTGTGTTATGAGTAAAAATATCAAAATACGTTTTAACATTACGAGAGGAATTTTTCAAAATTCGATTCTGAAGTAACGGCTGGATCGAATCAAACAAAACTTTGCATACAAAGTTAAAAAAGGATGCTGATCACAAATATGTGATAAAAAAAGGGGGTTCTCATTGAAAAATTTGAAGTTGATGCTCGTTTTAATATGAAGACGACCCCTTAACAACAATTTTTTACCATAATTATGTAGAACTTTTTATTTCTGAAACAATGACATCTTACACGTGTCTCTAGTGTCAATAGTCTTTGAATACGATCGAGTGTTTCGTTTTTTTTCTATGACTGTACTTGTCTAATTGTACAAAATATTTAAAATACAAATACGCTTAATATTAACTAAATAAATACTGCATCGAATATTAGAAGGTCTCTATTAATATTTCAAACCTTAATTACAAGAACTTTGTCATTTAATAATACCAAAATATAATTTTCGACTAACAACAAAATATTTCAATATGAGTATCAATTTTTGAAAATTGCTTCTGTTATCATATTCAATGATTTTCACTGGTAATTTTTTCTTGACTGCAATAGACGACATGTGCTACTACACAGTTAAAATTTCAATAACTATGGGCACTAAAAGCAGAGTAAATATATCATTTTTTTACTGTGCCTTCCTATTTTACTTGAGCCCACATTCCCCTACATCTGCATTCACACTGCTTTCCGTTTACTTTCATTCCAGATTACTTTCAATTGAAGATTAAATTTTGGTAATGTTAGTCCTTTCCGAAATATTTCCAAGTTAAATAAATCAAAATTAAATTAATCAAATTTTGGAATTTAGTTGTAGGTTTTCCTCTCTTATGAACGATACTGACAGACATGTCTCATTCTTTTACACAAAATCAATTTTTTACAATATTTGACATGCATGTGATTTATCCCACCATTCAATAGTTTTACGTAAAAAGGTGTCCCGTTTTCTAACCGTGAAGCTTGTAGTGCTTAAATGATTCAACTGTACAAGACTACATGAGAAATCCATTTCTTTTCTATATGGTGATACATTTATCATTCATTACATGTTATAACGATAACTCTTTTTAGCAGTGTTCCTTCGTTAAATAATAGAAATATTTTAAATTATTTTAATAATTTGATAGTTTCTAATCGGTTAAATGCAGCAAATAACTTAAAATATACTATGTAAATATAAACAAAATAGAAATGGGGGATTCCACGGTGTTTTTGATATTATGTAGAGTCCGTAACGTGACCTTTTTTTGCCATAACTTTTTAATTTACCGTTTGATTTACAAATTATTTTAATTTGAGCTGGTGTGTTCACTGTAAAAAAATTCCGAAACGTTACTGGTTATTTCCGTGGAACGTCTCGGGATTTCACACGTTTTCACCTATTTCCCCGTAAAAACAAGTATCATCGCAAAAAAGTTTCCTGAATCGCTACAAGTTGCACGCGTACCGACTTTTCACTCTTGTGGAAAATATTTTTAGCAACCAGTTTAAAGATTGAATGAGCGTGCTTATTAAGTGTATCGGCCTAAGGCTGCTTACGGCCTGTCCAGATTGACTAAGCTCCCAATGAGAGCGAAAATGTCAATGGATGGCTACAGCTTTGCAAGGCATGAATTACAGGCAAGAGATACGCTTGGCTCCTTCTTGCTTGGCCGTGGTCGCTCTGATTTTTATGGAGCCTTCTTGGTTAAATTAGGAAGGTTCTAATCAATTATACTGAACCTGCATAATTTTTCTAGAAGGTTCTAGAGACATGACTGGCTTTAACAGGGCAGATTTCGCACGTCTTCATAAAGTTTCAAGGTTAATTTCAGAAAGGTTACTGACTTTTAGCGGAAAGCGTTACTGGTTTTTCCAAGATATGTTACTGGAAGATATTGGGCACATCAGCTGCCCATTATTTTCCAGGAACGTTTCTGAATCGTTTTTACAGTGTTGGTAGGAAAAGATCAAAATAAAATAATATGCTAATCAAACAGTAAATTAAAAAGTTATGGCAAAAAAGGTCACGTTACGGACTCTACATAAATGTCAAAAATACCGTGGAATGCCCCAAATACAAGTGTCTCCCGCTTATCGTATACGGTTATCGTGTACCGTGTAGAATTATAACCATGCTATACGAGACTTTTTTTCATATATAATTTTTTTAACAGTGTATTGAACAATAAATAAATAAATAAATAAATCATGTAAAATTCATTTTACATCAAAACTGTGTAGTATTAAATTCAAGTTTTGTACCACTTAATATCGAATCCCTGTTGTACCAGTACCATGTTATACGAGAGACGTCTCTACGTCGTATCACTTTACAATACATAGTTTGAAATTTTTAATTAAAATATAATGCTTGGTCAAACTGTTTTTCTTTAAATTTTGATTACCAAACAATTGTTTCTATATTAAAGTACAAAATCATAATTAGAAAAAAAACTTTTCACTCAAAATCAAAAAAAAAAAAAGATTTTTGGATTGTTAGCTGTAAAAACACTCAGGCTAAAAATAAGTTTTACGAAATTCTTAATTAAAAAAATACTAAGTTCTGAGTTTTCGTTTTTTAGATAAAGTTCCAAACTCTCTGCTAAGAAATAATGAAACTTAAACGATTATTTCTTTTACAACCATGTGAAATCAAGAACTAGTAATTATAAACTGGCTAAAGTTTGAACGCTGAATTGCATTTTTTCACTGAGATAATGGTAGATTATTTTTTTTGTAGGCTGATTTTTCGTAGAGTTTTCCTAGATTTCTTTTCCAGATCAACTACATGATTAATATTAAGCTAACTGCAACTTAAGCTTTCTTAGACGGTTGAAGTCTAACATTAAACGAGATATATAATTATCGAAATTTCGGTTCGAAAGAAAAAGAACACATTCAATTAAGAGAGTTAAAACACAACATTTCAAAAAATTAAATGATTAGATGTTCTCAGCTATGTTTAAATTATTCATATCATTGAACAATATAGATACTGAGGGAGTTTTCTCATCATGATTAAGTAAGACTACAGGGTGTTTATAAAGTTGTATTGATAAAGAAACTTTATTTTAAAGGAAACTATTGAAAATCTATTTATAATTATGTTTTGATATTGATCCTTATCTCATCACCCCTTCCCCACCCCTTCAAAACAATATTAGCTAAAGGCATGTAATTTGCGCTATTATCGGAAACTGAAAAATGGCGTCCATGAAAAAAAAAAAAAAAAACAACAACTCCCAGTTATGCCGTGAGGGGTGTTTTGAGGTTCACTCTCCCCGCCAGACCTTTAGTTTTAACACATATTTCCAAGCATAGTCGAAAGTTGAAATCCATATAAGGGCTGTTAGAGCCAAGTTCTCATTTCCCAGAAGGTAAATTCTGGCTGCGCTGGTGTCTGGTGCGAAGTTGAAAACCGTCTAAATCTTCTTCTAACTACGAAAGGTTAATAAGTTAAAGTGTCTTAACGTAGAAAAAAAAACTTCCAGTTATAGGGATCAAAATAAAAAAATAGCTCTTCTTAAATCTGAAGTAGTATTTTAATGACTTTTCATTATCAGTGCAAGATTTAATAAACAGTCTGTTTTTCAATGTGCATGAGTTTATCTTTAATGCTGCTTTGATAAGTGTAGAACAAAACTGAAATAACAGGCGAGGCGAAGTATTCTGTTGCATTAAAATAAATTAATTTTTTTAAAGATAAAGACTCAAATGTAAAATGTGCCAAATTGGTTTCTAGTGCATATGAAGGAGTTTTGAACTCGTTTACGTTCCCTTAATTCCGTTCCGTTTCTATATTTTTTGAAAGAAAATAGATACAGGACAGCTAAGTAAGAATATGGTTGGTTACATTTAAAAAAAGCGCAAACAGTTATTTCTTAGTATTTCCTACGTAAATTTCATTATTTACATTTTTGGTACCCTGATTTGACAAATATTCAGTATAATCATTTAGATGGTATAATTTTCAGATCAAAACAGTTCAAAATTACTTATTATTGATATCTTTAATGATTCAAAATAGTTGATATTTAATTTCTACTACTATATCTCTGTCAGTGTGCAGCATACAAGATACAGCATCGGAGTCAAAAACATTCCGTGTCATACATACCGTTACATTCGTGAGTCTAAAAGTACTTTGGTGGTTCGATTGCAGTTACCTTGGATGCAGAGTTCTTGGAAAGTTTTTCTTTTTTTTCAGAGCTATGCCGCGAGTGCAGAGGTGGTACTTCCGTCGGTTGAGGCTATATTCGAACTTCCCCTTAATTGTGGGCCTCACTAAACAAGAACCCGCACTTTTCTATCTCAATTCTTTCTCGTTAAGTGAAAGGAGCTTCAATCTCCTAAGTTGCATCATTAAGAACAAAAACAACAAAAGCAGTGCATTTTCAGTGTGTAGTCATTACTGAGCTATTACTTCGTGTTAGATGACATTTTTATGCGTCATATTGAAAACAGAAGGTACAAAGTCAATCGCCGGCAAAAAAAAAAAAAAAAAAAAAAAAAAAAAAAAAAAAAAAAAAAAAAAAAAAAAAAAAAAAAACGTCAAGTCTAAAATCAAACTTGTTGTTTTCTTTTTTTCTTTCTAATGGAGCTGCGTTAAGTGGCATAGCATTTTACAGACCTAGTATGATTCCCTCATCTGGCATCCAGTCTTTCGTGTGCCACCATTAAAGCGCGGATGTCAATGGCACTGATAATTATGACGCCCAGTTTCCACCGGATGGAGGCACCTGAGCCGTCATTGATGCGAAAGTTCACTAAGGATCTCTTTTTCCCCTAGGCAGAAATCAAAACTCATAAACAGATATTGGTCATCAGACAGTTTTATGGTCACAGAAAATCAGGACCTCACACTGTAAAAAAAATCCGGAAACGTTTCTGAGTATATCGTGCAGCTGTGGTTCATGAAAGTTTCAAAAACGTTTCTGAGTATTTCGGAATCCTCTTTCTGTAATGTCCAGAAACGTGTCTGAGTATTTCGGAATCCTCTTTCTGTAATTTTCAGAAACGTTTCTGAGTATTTCGGAATCCTCTTTCCGTAATTTCCAGAAAAGTTTCTGAGTATTCTGTGCAGCTGTGGTTCATGAAAGTTTCGAAAACGTTTCCGAGTATTTCGGAATCCTTTTTCCGTGATTTTTTCTAAAATATAATTCTTTATTATAGTATTGCATACCATATCAGTTTCAATTCTTTTATATCTAAGAGCAATAATACAAGCAACTTTAGAATCATTCGTGGATTTTTTTTTTTTTTTTTTGAATTTCTAATGACAAATAGCATGGTTAACAGCATAACATATGCACAGTTATAAATTTTTGAAAAATTGTGAAATAATCTAGTAGTTTCATTCCTAATCACAAAATCGTCGGGGAATTGGAGTGGGGGTACCTTCTGAAAAGTGGGGATTGTTTGTTAAACAATCTTAAACTTCAGTTTTTCTCTCAATATTTTCAAGACAAAACTATCAACATATTGTATTTTTAATGCAGAACTTAAAAACATATCTTGTATCAAACTTGATAGCTTTTATCTACGGATAAAATTTGACAGGACTTACCTACCCTTCGCGTTCCGGAATTCGTTCACCTCAAGTCAATTTCTCTGACGAACAAAGTGTACCGAAAAGTACCAACAGAGAAATTGATGAATTTAAATATGACACCAAGTCCCCCTGCTGGAACCATTCGGGTTGATTCTTCTGTTCTTGCCCTTTTCCAGCTCATCACAAATATAAATACTTATTCAAAATAGGTTACTGATTTTATTTTTACAGTGTGCGCAAAATGCATTATATATTTTATTTATTAAAACATTGAACTCTATTACATGATTATTCCATTTCATATATACGAGAATCCCCCCCCCACCATAGGAGTGATGGTGCACCCATAAAATGCTATGAAGCGCACCCCCCCCCCCTTGAAAAAGCAACATCATCTATATATATATAAATCTCGTGTCACGATGTTTGTTCGGGGTAAACTCCGAAACTACTCAACCGATTTTTCTCAAATTTCATATCAATGTGTCATTTGGTCCAACTTAAAAGATAGGATAGTTTTTATAATTTTTTACTGCAAATTTCATATTAATTATGCAATAATAGTGTGAATTAATTGTTTAGTTCTAAAAATTCTTAATAGATGGCGGTGTAAGTTAATTAATCGATATAACTCTAACGTCGTATGACTTACTGCTAAAAACACCATGATAAAAAAAGCTCAGAGATGTTGCTTAGAATTTCCATATAACGTTTCGGGATATTACAGGTTATTATTTACTTCCTGAGAAAATCAACTATATTTTTCAAAACGTTTCCTTGAATTGCTACAAATTGAAGATTTCACACCGTTGTGAAAATTATTTTTCTCCACCAGTATCAAGATTAACTAAACGTATTTAATAGGTGTATCGGTTTCGGAGTGATTGCGGTTTGTCTAGATTGACTCAACACCCAATGAGTGCGAAAAGTTATCTGGATCACGAAGCTTTGCAAGAGTTGCAGCGGAACTACATTCGAGCTACTTGCTTTAGAGTCTGTCTTCGCGTTGGCAATGCGTGTATTAATGCTTTGAGAGCTTTCTTAGAAAAGCAGGAAGGTTCCAGGCTATTATATTAATCCTGCGTTAGGCTTCTCTGCAGGTGCCAGAATCATAACTGCCTTTTTAACCAAGAAGACTACTGAATTCTTCAAAAGTTTTCCAGGTTTATTTCAGGAAAGTTAATGAATTTAAGCGGAAAACAATTTTTTTCTTTATTTTGTTCCCCAGGAAATTTTTAATATCATTAATTCTTGCAAAGATACATTCGCAACAGAAAATTGCAGTGACAATTGCATCGTCAGGCATTGCTGCTACTTTTTTCAGATGGTACACGAACAGCACATTCAGCTTTAAAGTTGCCTATTAAATATTCATAACAAACAAAACACAATGTGTACAATAAAGAAAAAAAAGACGTGGTATGGCTGTAGTGTTGCAAGAGAGTGAAATTATAATTTGGGATGAGTGTACTATGTCTCATGAGTAAAAGCATTCATTCGAAGCACATCATAGGATTATGCAAGATTTGAATGGCAACGATAAACTTTTAGGCGAAATTGTCTGAATACTGTCTGGGGACTTCCGGCAGACATTACCAGTTATTCCGATGAAATCAACGCATGTTTAAAAAAAACGTTTTTTATAGCGTAATGACGAGATAATGCGATTGGCCATGAACATGCGCGTATAAACGCAAAATAATCTAATCGCATAAGTATTTTCTAAGCAATTGCTGAGTATTGGAAACGGTGAAATTGAACTGTATCAAAATATACAGTACAAGAAATAGCCAGACAATTTCTGCACTGCCGTTGAGACGAAAAGTGAACTAATTGAGAGTCTATTTCCAGATAAATTTAATTTTTTAAAAATCATAATTGCATCTGTAATCGCGCTGGTTTTGTAGCAGGTTTGTTTTCGGTAAACATTCCCGAACAGACAGGAATATTTGTGGATCGTCAATTGTCGACTGTCAAATACATATCCTGATGCATGTCGCAAGTTGTATTTATTGGTAGCACAAAGTCATTGGGATTTGACACTTTCTAATGCAGGTTTGACATAAGGAGAAACAGTATTCGTCAACTGTTTAAAACAATTTTGACGACATACTATCCAACACAATCATTATTTTTTAAGGAGAAACTATATTACTTTCACGTTTGAAGACGTATTTCATAAAGTTTAACAAACACACAAATGTCCAAATCCAGATTTTACACCAGAGATGAATATGAAGCTTTAGTTTTAACTGAAGGTTTTTGCGTTTCAATTTCAAATTTACCACTTAGTTATTATGATATGCCGTCACTTGATAGTTGGGCCACCGACTTAATTAACACTGATTTGCAACGTATAACAACAGAGCAATGACTCTGTCTTAGCTACAATTATTGCGAATAATGAGCCATTACTGACGGCTTTAAAAAAAAGCTCTCCATTGATGCTGAACAAGTTGTCGATGAAAACAAAGCAGTAAACACTCCAAATGAATTTTTAAATTCCCTGGATACACCAGGAATGCGTCTACACGATTTCCGGTTGAAAATTGGCTCAACAATTTATTCTTTTTCGCGATTTAAACCCACCTAAATTACGCAACGGTACACGTTTCTACATAAAGTCAACAATATTTGTCGGAAAAGTTTAAAGGAGAAATGTTTGTGTTGCCACGTAATCCATTATTAGCGTCATAATTTTCAAACACATTTGAAAGACTTCTATTTTTGATTCGCTTAGTTTTTGCAAAGACCATAAATAGATTTAAAGAACAAAAAATGTCTTCTTTCGGTTTGTTCTTGAAACATAAATATTTCTCTTATGGGCAACGAGATATTGCCTACTCACACGTGGAAATTTATCATACTTTTCGTATTAGCAAAAGACTGGTTGATCAAGAACATTGTGCACAACTTAGTGCTTAGACAGTTTTCAGTTTTCAAATAATAGAAACAATAGTTCGAAGTCAATGTTATCTACTTCATTGAAAAAAATTTAATTTTTATACATTTTTAATTTAGTTAGTGTATTTTGTAAAGAAGTTATTGATTACAAACTATAGAGAAAGCTAATGTGAATAAAATGTAGTGTAGAATCTAAAAGTGTATGGTGGTTTACGTTTAGTTTCTACATTCGGTTATTTTACAATCAGTTTCGATATTTACTCTCACTTTCATTTTTTTTTTTTTTTTTTTGCGGAAGTTATACTTACAAAATTTACTAAGCGTAAGTATAGTGCTTTTTCCATAGAAAATTTAGTTAGTACTTATTGAATTCAATAAGTACTTTCTTCAGCCTGCACGGTAAAAAAAAAAAAAAAAAAAAAATCCGAAACGTTACTGAGTAAAAATTTTCGATAATTGCTTGCAGTTCTGGCTAAGCTTTGGCTATGTTTGCATTACTGCTTATAGAAGTTCCTTAATAAATCAGAAAGGTGCTAAGCTTTTTTTTTTGTATCCCTTCCTAAGTTTACATTAAAGTTCCAGAAACACGACTAACTTCAAACGGGAAGATCTTCGAATTTTTCAAGAGGCTTCCGAGATGATTTCAGGAAGGTTATTAACTTTTATCGGAAAACTTTCCGGGTTTTGGCTTGACATGATACTGGCAGAAATTGGCCACATCAGCTGCCCATAATTTTCCAGGAACATTTAGGAATCGTTTTTAAATTGAATTATCAATCTCATATGTTTTAAAATCGGCTATACTATTTTAAGCTCTATTAAAAATATTTATTTGATTCTATCAAAATAATGAGTTCAAGTTTATTTTAATCCAACTTCTTTGCCACAGCAACGCGTGGCTGGGTCAGCTAGTATACATTATAAATCAAAGTATCATATACATTATGAATCAAAGTATCATATAAATTATAAGTCAAATACTTTAATATGGTGTAAAAATACAAAATTATTTTATTAAGTCTTTTTTTTTTTTTTTTTTTTGCTTTTGGTAAAATTGAGGCTCGTAAAACGAAAAAAATGAAGACACTTTTAAATACATTTGATAAAGAAATTAATACACATTTAACTAATTTAAAACGTTTCACTAATGCAAATATTTAAAGAGATATCGTCATTTAGATAATACTGAAGCACTATGTTCCTAATTACAAGAGATAGTTTTTTTTTTACTTCATACAATCTAGCTACACTGTTTACAAGAGAATGAAAACATGCAACCTTAAAGACGAACTATCAAACCTGACAATTTGCATATTATAACATTTAATTCATAATGCTTGATACATAAATGTTCAGCCAAATATTAACTGAGATTGACACATAAAAACAAAGTACATAATAACACTTATTTAAAGTTTTTTTATAATCTTCAATTCATAAATTTTACAGAATAAAACTAGACACACTTGCACTTTAAATATGTGTTCTATGTAATGTAAAATATTTTCAAATTGCAATAGTTCACAACGAAAAAATGATACTGAAGAAAATAGTTTTTTTTAACGAGATTTATATGAACTAAATCTCTTTAAAGTAATAGAGTTTCAAAGCGACTTACCAATTCGTCGGTAGTGGTCTTTTGCAGGCTTTGGTCACCAAAAAGGTGATTTTTATGACAGAATAAAATTCTGCCAACAAAAATTACCCATTTGGTAGAAAGAAGAAAAGTATCCAAGAAAAAAGTAAATTACCTACACAAGTTATGCGACGCAATGAATTTACATGGCATTCTCTCGGCAGTTATTTGGTTTTTAATTTCAGTTTGTATTCCTTCCGCGAGCATGCGTCGAGAATTTGCACTTCGTACTTAAAAATAAGTGACATAGCTTCAAATTCAATCTCATGACGATACATAAGCAAGAAAATATAAGACTTTAAAATTATCTTCAGTGAATTCATGCGAGGAACAAAACTTCTACTAATCCCCTTGATGAGTGTTACTTCTCATACATGAGTCAGCACGTGTTTTCATTGCGTGTTTTCGAAAGTTTCAGTTTGGATTTGCTGCTGGACTATAAAATTGCCGTGTGAGCTGCGCATGCGTCGACTCTTACTTTCTTGCTAAACGGGAAAGGTTTTTGATTATAGCAGAAAACTGCGGAGGGCGTACGAATCTGTGTATTACGGAAAACTTTTTTGTATATTCAGAGAGTTTTCCGAGATTTTTTACAGTGCAGGCAGCAGTAGGACATGATCCCAAACAGCAAAGAAACGTACTAGGATCATGAAATTTTGGCAAATAAAGTGTTCTCAACTACAACCGGAAAAAGCATTACCGATCGTGACACTTAGTGCTAGACCAAGAGAAACTTTGTGGGACGAAATTGGGTATGGGGATGTGAATAATGGTTATTTTAACTCTACTCATTACAAGTTTAAAAAAAATGGATTTCTTGTGGACGATCTACATTTTAAAGTCACTTTTGGGTAATTATCATAAGATGGAACATGCACTGTAAAAACGATTCAGAAACGTTCCTGGAAAATAATGGGCAGCTGATGTGCCCAATTTCTTCCAGTAACATATCTTGGAAAACCCAGGAACGCTTTCCGTTAAAAGTCAGTAATCTTTCTGAAATTAACCTTGAAACTTTATGAAGACGTAAGAAATCTGCCCTGTTAAAGCCAGTCATGTTTCTAGAACCATCTAGAAAAATTAAGTAGGTTTAGTGTAACTGATTTAGAACCTTCCTAATTTAACCAAGAAGGCTCCATAAAAATCAGAGCGACCACGGCCAAAGCTATGCAAGAAGGAGCCAAGCGTATCTCTTGCCCGTAATTCCTGCCTTGCGAAGCTGTAGCTATCCATTGACATTTTCGCTCTCATTGGGAGCTTAGTCAATCTGGACAGGACGTAAGCAGCCTTAGGCCGATACACTTAATAAACACGCTCATTCAATCTTTAAACTGGTTGCTAAAAATATTTTCCACAACAGTGAAAAGTCGGCACGCGTGCAACTTGTAGCGATTCAGGAAACTTTTTTGCGATGATACTTGTTTTTACAGGGAAATAGGTGAAAACGTGTGAAATCCCTAGACGTTCCACGGAAATAACCAGTAACGTTTCGGAATTTTTTTACAGTGTGTCAAATTGACTATAAATTGACCATCCAGTATTCATTATGAATTTCTTACACTTTGATTGATTTTTAGGCTTTTTTTGTCGATTCATTTCTTTCAACCAAAGTGCCAGAACAAATGTATCATAACAACGAAAAAAAAAGTAAATTTAAGACATCCACTACCGTGAAGTGAGAACAATAAGCAGTTCGTGATTGCTCAAAGAAAGAAAAAAGAAATGGAAAACATTATCATATGTGAAGCGCTACACACTTACATAAAAACGGCGTATAATAAGCAGTTTTTATAATACCCATAACAAAATTTTATTTTCTGTTCCTCTTCAATTTCAAATATATTTTCCTCTTGAAGCTGATTCGTTTCCTTTGGCTAGCACGTAAAACATTTTCATAAAAAAACTTAAATGAATACTAAAAACAAAAATATTTATAAATACATAAAAGTATAAATGTTTTTTCATATATGTGTATGCCTTACTCAAAGGCATTTTTTACGATTAAATGCATAATAAAGTAATTTCCTAAACAACATTTTGTTGTTTTAATAAATTTTCTAAGGCAAATGCTGAGTTGTCTTCTGTCTTAAAACTCTCTAGATAATGTAATTTATTGGGAAATGGCAGAATGAAAATGTTTTGAGAACATAAGACTGAAATAAAAGAGCTAAAATTGAATCTAAACATTATGTTCAAGATATTATAGCGAGTTAATTCAGATCATTTGCTACACTTCCTTGCATCTGAAGTGAAATTCTTTTAATAGATTTTAATTAAAGTAATTGTAAGAATTTGTGACAATAACTGCTAGTTGAACACTAAAGAGCTGTTAAATCTTGTAAAATAAAAATAAAATTAAGCTTTATACATGAGATCCATTATTCGAAAGTACTGACAAAATTATTTAATATTAATCACATCTCTGTCTTCTGAAAGGAAATTCAAAACGAAGAAAATTCTATCCTTTGCGATTATTTTTACTCTTTAATACATCACTTAGATACACGCACAGCTGTTTAAGAGCGTGATTTTATTTCTTTTTAAAAATTGCTCATCCAGAAATTGATTGCCAGAAAATTTTTCGTTATTTTAGCGAAGGCGATGGAATCACTAAAATTAGAAAGAAAGAATCAGAACTTACAAAATTTAAGGTAAGTATTTATAAAATTAAACAAAAGAAGTAAGTTGTAGGGATTAATGTGGAAAAGAAAACTAAAATTAATTAAAATATAAAATACTAGAGCGACAAAGCAAATATTAAATCATACGCAATGTTCCCCGAGGCAGAACGAAGGTTTTATATCAAGAGCTCCGGTATTACAATTTTATTCAAATTCTTTCAGTGTTTTATCGACAATCAAATATAATAGGTAATGCATGATGTTTTTGCTCCTTGTTATGAAAAATTAAGTATTGTATTCGCAAAAAAATTTTCATTAAAAAATCGACCATAATTTCCATTTTACTCACCCCCGAATGAATGTTAAGTTTTTTTTTCGACCCGACCACATGTGCATATATACCTACCTAAGAACGTATAGACGCCCGAAATATCTATTTTGACGATTCACGAGTCAATTACAACGAGTTTTCTCGTGACGTATTTGTGTACGTATGTATGTATGTGCGTATGTTTGTCGCATAACTCAAGAACGGTATGTCCTAGAAATTTGAAATTTGGTATGTAGACTCCTATTGAGGTCTAGTTGTGCACCTCCCCCTCTGGTTGCGTTTGAATGTTTCAGAAGGGGTCTTTTACACCTTTTTGGGGCAAATCATTGTTAGTTTCAAACCAAACTCAAGTGATGTTGTAATTTGACGGACACTTGGCGATATATCGCCAGGCCTTTGGTCGCCAGGTTTTGTCCTCAACTTGGCGACAAATTTGGCATTTTTTTAAAATCGGGTTTCAGTTTGGCTACTGTTGGTGGTCAACAATTGAATCACATTAAAATTGCCAATAATGGGGAAATTATATTAAATTGGTGTAAAAAGAAGTCATGTGATGCACACATCAGCTCGTTTATGATGTGGATGAGCTGTGATGCGATGAGTATGAAATCTTTTCTTTCCTTTTGCCAGTTTAATTTTGACGAGAAGCTGGAAAAGTAGGCTTTCATTTGTGCTTATTATTGTGCGTCAATAACATGCGATAAATAGCATTTGGAGGGATTGTTGTTGGTCAACCAACAAACACTCCTCTTATCGTTCCAATGTGAACCTTCCAGCTATATTGTTATAATGCAAGTTCTATTATAAGTAAGTTAGATATGCAATCGATTATAGCCGCTCTAAATATTGTACTTTTACCATTATACTTCCATTAACAGAAAACAGCCAGCAGTTGACAATGCACTAGTAGCTGACACTTACAAAGAAAAAATACTTCAACTACCGAAACAGATTCAAAAACATCAACTAAAAGTAAGCTGAAAGGTAAAGGTCACAAATTTAATAATTAATTAAAGTTTATAATTTCTTTTGTTACTTTTTTTAAAAAAAATTTTAGGGTGAACTATTAGTGCAATGTCAAATAATGGAGGTTTTACCTAACCTCATGACTTTCATGTAAAGTTATTTAAGAAAAATGTGTGCGTGAGTGTTTATTTCTAATGGGTTATGTTTAAGACAATGTGAATTCAGATCTTACGCAACTTGCGTGTCGAGTCAAACAAGGAGAAATCGATTAGACCACTTAAGATCAAAACTTAACGCAATAACTTTCAAAACTTTCGGTTAATTTTGCGTCCAAAATTTTGGGAATCGATTTTTGGAAACAGTTATAAGTCTGAAATTACAATGCATGTTCTGACGAGTTTGGACAATAAAAGTTCCGAAACTCGATCCCAGAGAGGTGATTTAATATCGGAGGAGTTCGAGGATGAAATGTAATGGAGATATGCAATCCAATATTAAACAGAAACTGCCGATTCTGAAAGAGAATTTATCTACCTAAAACGTTCAGCGAAAATTATGTATCATCGACCAGTTTAGTTGAAGCAGTGAGATCGATAATTTGGGATATGAGTAAACTTGTAGCTCAAATTGGATGTATATTAATCAAACTGCAGGAATTTTTCCCGTTAGGGAATTTTGAGCTTCGGGGAATATGAAAAACTGTATGCATAAAAAGCCAATATTTTAAAAATGATGAAAGGAAAGTGTCGTCTAAAGGTAGAATAAAATAAATAAATAAATAAATAAATATATATATATATATATATATATATATATTAGGGTGGTCCTTATTTATATATGGGAAAATATTTTTTTCGGAATTCAACAAGTGACGCCCCCTAATTTTGTGACACTATAATAAAAAGTAATCTGTGCAAAATTTGAACTCGATCGGTCAATAATAACACGTGCCCCTAGGACGTTGAACTTGAACACTTTTGATAATTTTCCCACAAATCTTCGAGTTTTAACTTAAGACCCCGTACATCGTTTCTCCTAGGTTTGCAAAATATTTTTACAGTGATGTAGCACTAAAATTAATCTTTTTAAATACTTCATATCATCTAAAGATTTTACATTGAAGCAGAATGAAATGGAGCTTTAGAAACCTTACCTTAATCGTACTCTTTTCTCAACGTATCTCAATCGTGTGCATTTTTTCCCGATAGTCTTGGACTGTCTGTAAAATGAATTACTTTTGTGATTCATATTTGATGAATTGATTGTGAAATTCTTCGAATAATTTTGCTCCTCTTTCAGTTGTATCATTCACAACTTTAAGCATCTCAACGGTATCTCTTTCCTTTAAATAGCTTCCTTCATTTTGCCATGAATCGGGATAAAATAGAAAAACATCTTTTAGTGTTTGTAACTTATCAAACGGTTTTATTCGCTTGTAATTGATTCTACAAATGGAAAGATCTTTACTAAAAAGTGTTCCAAATCATCTACTGTTACCTGAAATTTTTTATTAAGTCATCAGACACGTCTTCTTTATCAACAAGCATTTTTAGAATAGTCTTATTTTTTCTTCAAAGTTAATCCCTTCATCCAATACGAACAAAGCTAATAGTACATCCCCTAAACATCATAAGCGATTTATGAATTTTCCAATCACTGCCTCTGCTGCATGTTTGTCATCATTTTGTTCGCTGCTAGTTTTTAGACACATTGTATTATTTTAAGAAGTCTCGTTCGGGCAGCTGCGATAAACCATATCTTAATAATACAGCATTCAACTGTAAAACAGCATTTACGGTCTTTCTCTTCATGTAGTGTCAATTTAAATTGCTTCCTAAACATATAAATTTTCAAACAAGAAATTCCTTTTGCCACCCATCTGGGTCAGGAATAAGCTCCAGGTTGCCTAAAACATATCCCTGTAGGAGAAACTTCACCAGGAAATATTATTACAAATTATAAGAATTATCTGTAATCTTTCTCAATTACGAACAATAATATGTCATCAACTTCGTCTTTTAGAATTTTAGTGGTATGTGTACTTGATTCAAATGTTATACGTTCTGAATGATGGAAATTTTTCCACAATATTTTGAAGCGCAAAATTTTGAATGGAATATCGGGTCTAGAACTAAGAAAGGTGAGAACTTCTTTAATGACACACTTTGCAGTAAAATATCAAGAGCATGATGATGGCAATCCAAATGTAATGTATCACCGTTCAGCTTTTGCTATAAAAAATTGCATGCGCAATTTTTTCGGCCGGTATTGCAAGCCGTTGTACCAAACACTACAGCTTTAACAGTTAGCAATAAAGAGCAATCATCTAGATATCATATACAACTGAAGAATTATCTCAGGAATTCGGAGTAGCTGTTCAACATTGGGACTTGAAGCTATCACGGTAAGCCTATCGGCGTTTTTTTTTTTCCAGTTGCATTTAGATGTAGCTTTGTATCCCAGTGAATAACTAAAAAATCTAAAACTAAATTCATGAAATTTGATTTTACCCCTCAAAGATTTTCTCTTGCTCTCTTAAGGGATGTACGATTGACCACAAGGCCATTTTATTTAAAATTTACTGCATCTACATTGGCTGCTAATAAATGAACAGCATCTTTGTCCCTAATATGCACTGTAAAAAAATTCCGAAACGTTACTGGTTATTTCCGTGGAACGTCTCGGGATTTCACACATTTTCACCTATTTCCCCGTAAAAACAAGTATCATCGCAAAAAAGTTTCCTGAATCGCTACAAGTTGCACGCGTGCCGACTTTTCACTGTTGTGGAAAATATTTTTAGCAACCAGTTTAAAGATTGAATGAGCGTGTTTATTAAGTGTATCGGCCTAAGGCTGCTTACGGCCTGTCCAGATTGACTAAGCTCCCAATGAGAGCGAAAATGTCAATGGATAGCTACAGCTTTGCAAGGCAGGAATTACAGGCAAGAGATACGCTTGGCTCCTTCTTGCATAGCTTTGGCCGTGGTCGCTCTGATTTTTATGGAGCCTTCTTGGTTAAATTAGGAAGGTTCTAAATCAGTTACACTAAACCTACTTAATTTTTCTAGAAGGTTCTAGAAACATGACTGGCTTTAACAGGGCAGATTTCTTACGTCTTCATTAAAGTTTCAAGGTTAATTTCAGAAAGATTACTGACTTTTAACGGAAAGCGTTCCTGGGTTTTCCAAGATATGTTACTGGAAGAAATTGGGCACATCAGCTGCCCATTATTTTCCAGGAACGTTTCTGAATCGTTTTTACAGTGTGGCATTTGTCTAACAGGAGAGCAGATATCAATAGTTTTTAAGTTTTTTGGGTTGTTCTAGACCAGATATGGAAAAAAGCTTTAACAGGTTAGGATAGATACCCATTTCGGTTCCTAAATCTTGTGAATTGCAAGAAAAATGTGATAATAATAAAGGACTTTGTACTGAAATAAAAGATTTAAGGTATAGATTATTACATTATTCCTATATGGAATCTTTTTAATTTATATTTTAGATATGGAAAATCCGGTATATTTTTATGTTAAAGTAATCGAGGATTTTTCAAAATTTATATTTCAAGAATTAAAAATTGCATAAACATTTAAGTATATTTATAACAAAAGAACAGCGAATTAAAATATAGTTGTCATTATTTATATTTATTGCATTGAAACCTAGTGACCCTATTTGCCACACCTATTACACAGGAAATTTTGTAAAGCAACACCCCCAAAGCCTGGAGGAGGCAATTTGTTGTTCTCAAAGATCACACATTAATGGCCTAGGCCATTCATTAATGACCTTTAGAATCCGTTGTGTCCATCTTGGTGGAAAGAAATGTTCCCCTGCCACTAGGTTTGAAAGGAGCGCAGAATAGCGTTATGCCTGACCCAAGGCCATTGGAGTACATGTACCCTTTGTAACACGTAAAATTTTACAGAATGAAATTGAGAGAATGGCGGTCTGGAAGTAGCAACATCTATTGAGGTTCAAAATTACTTTAAATATGAAACGTAAGAATATTTTGACATAAAAATGAGAAAATCAGCATTTTTCTTCGAAACACAAAAAAGGGGGCCCTAGGGGTACGAGTTAATATTCATGGATTGACTTAAAATTATGCAAGGATCATTTATTTGTATAATGGAACAAATTGAGGGGGCGTCGCATTAAATATCTACAACTTCAAAAATACGAACCACCCTAATATATATATATATATATATATATATATATAGAGAGAGAGAGAGAGAGAGAGAGGAAGCTTGTTATCGCGACACCGAGATTTTCAAATTTTACTTTTTTGCTGAAATATTTCGGCAAAATAATGAAAAGATCTGGTTTATTTTGGGAATTCCAGACTCTTAGCTAACAAGAGATAACAGACATGTGTTATTATGGATCACGCATGCCACCCCAAGAATGACGAGGGGTGTGTAAGATCAGTTCTGAAAAGCTACAGATTTCAGACTTTGACAAGAAGGCCCATCGATTGACAAGAAAGCCGATCTCACCCGGGGCAGAATATTTTATTGAGTATCAGGTTCATTGATGTACGGAGTCTCTGAAACGGGATTGGATTGCTAGGAATGGCTTGCATTTGAGCTCTACAGGGGTCAAAATGGTCAGTGGTTTGATTTTAGGGGGTTCGGAGTCAAAAAACTAAGTTTGAATGGTGGGCATGGTTCAAGCATTAGATATCGAGAGGAAGACATTTTTTCGGGTATTGCTAGGAATAGAAATCAAGTGTTGAACAAGAGTAGTAATTTTAACAATTGTGATTTAGGAAATTTTAGGGTGTTAAATAAAAAAAAAGGGCATGCTTAAAGTTTATTATACTAATGCTTGCAGTATTAGGAACAAGATGAAAGAATTGAAAAGCATAATTATAGATGAGAAGTTGGATGTTATTGAATTACAGAAACATGAGGTAGGCAAAATAGGTGGTGGGTTTTTATTTTATATTAGAGACAATTTCATTTGCAATGAATTGGTCATAAATGATATACCTACTGATATTGATATGGTTTGGTTGGAGTCGATGAGCAATAAGAGCACAAAATTGCAAAATTACGCTTTGGAAACATTTGGAATATCCAGTTAGAAATCCGTCATCGTAACGGGGGATTTCAATTTTCCGGGTATTGATTGGAATAATTTTTATCCTGGTAAAGCCAGAGAAGAGGAATTTTTAAAAGTAATTGGGAATTGTTTCTTAGATCAAGTTGTAACTCAGGAGAATCGAGTGGAGGCGATTTTGGATCTTGTGTGTAGGGGATCATATTGGAGATAGTTATCATAACAGCATTAGGTTCTGGATTGAATTTGAAGTGTACATTGTAGTTGAAAAATTTACGCTTCTGCCCAATTTCAGAAACACTGATTTTGTTGCACTTAGGCAGAGATTGAAAGAGGTTTCTTCGTCAGGATTGGACAATAGTGACGTAGATCAGCAGTGGACGGAATTTAAGAAAAAACTAGCAATAACGGTTGCAGTTTATTTTCCATTTAGGAGAAAAGGTGTTAGTACTAAAATTTGACCCATGTGGTTCTCCAAGGAGATTAAAGAAGCTCTAAATTATAAGCAAGCGGCTTTTCGTCAATTTAAGGAAACTGGTCAGAGATAGGCTCCAGTATTGCAAGGCGAGGCGAAATTTTAAGTATTTGGTACGAATTCGGAAAAGGAAATTTCAGCAAAGGCTAACAGATAACATTGATGGGAATCCTAAAAGATGTTTTGCTTACGCTAATTCTGGGAAAACTCGAAATAGTCAAATTGGGTCATTGGTTGATAAGCAAGGAAATTTAATCCAAAACGATAGGGATATTGCAAATGTTCTGAATAACTTTTTTTCCAGTGTGTTTAACGATAACTGTATCTCAACAGTTGACACTAGCAAGACACACGCTATTATGCAGCTTGAGGATTTTGTGTTTTCCAGGGAGGAGGTTTTATTTCATTTGAAAAAAATTAAAGCAACTAAAGCTCCGGGACCAGATAATATTAATCCAAAAATTTTTGTTGAATGTACAGAGGAATTAGTGGATGTTATTTTAAATACCGGGTGGCCCAGTGGGTAATGTTTGAAACAAAGTCCAATAGATGGCGCTAGGTGCAAGTGGGTGAACCCAAACTTGGTGCGCATGCTCCGTTTAGTGGGCAATTGTAAATGTGATGTTCCTTCAGTGTGCGGTGCGCTTTATCATGTTATTCTCGTTAGTAAAAATAAACAAAAATATTCGACGGAAGTTCGCGTATTTATTGTGCTACAAATGGCCAGATGTAATGAAAATGTGAAGGCAGTTCAACGAGCATGGCAGGAGAAGTTCCACAACAAGAATTGGCCAAACAAAAGGACTATGGAAAGGTGAGTCATTTTGTGCGTTTGACGGTACAAATGTTTTCCTTCTTGCTTCCATGTTTGTTCTGAAAAATGTGTTACAATCATCTTCCCTGTAGACTGTTTGCCAAGTTCAAACGTACTGGATCGGTGGAAGACGATAAAACAGCTATGGCTACAGTCACCGCTACTGTTGTCACAGACGGTTTTTCGCTGCCGATAAGAGCCGATCTGCAGATTCGCCTAACTGCTGTCCTTGTTAAAGATGGCGGTCACTTCGAACCTCTATATCATTAATAGCCCAATATTTCCTTTCAATATAAGTGATTAAATTCTTCTTATGTTTCTTCTTTGTTTTTATTTTTTCATTTGTTTCAAACATTACCCGCTGAGCCACCCAGTATTTTCAATGCTTCTTATAACTCAGGGACAGGGCCAGAGGACTGAAAACTGGTTTACATAACTCCGCTCTTCAAGAAAGGTCTAAAGGTGATGCTGGGAATTATAGACCTGTAAGTCTGACTTCAGTGGTTTGTAAGATTTTCGAAACTTTGATCAAATTTAATATTATGAATTTCTTAGAGACTTAGTCTGTTGACTAGTTTGCAGTCTGGGTTCAGAAAAGGTAAATTGTGTGCTACTAATTTATTGCATTTCTACGACAAGGTTACCTTGACTTTAGATAACAAAAAGTGTGTGGATGTTTTTTATGTTGATTTTCAAAAAGCTTTTGATAAGGTTGTTGAAAGGTTGTGTAAAGCAGAGATTCAGACAGCTGAACATAAACAAATACGTTTAATACGAAACATGGGGACACACGTACAGTAAGACATAGAGAAAGTAGTGAAGAAGCCCTGATAAACAGACTGCGGCTCTTTAAATAGAATAGAGGGCAGATTTTCAGTATCCAATGATGTTTCTCAAATAGCAATAAGCTTTCTCCAAAGTCCGATGGTGGATTAAAGAAGAGATTTTGCGAACTCCGTGGAAAGCTGCAAATGTCTCTTCCAATAAGATGTAAGCACAGTTCTTTCTTTTAAACCAATGGAGAAAGCGATTACATTCAACACCCGCCCTTAATCGCTTATTACTAAACAACACAATGACATAAGTTCATGCAATTTAAATTTAGGAAGAGCCTTAGTAAACATATCAGCAATTTGTTTATCAGTAGAAACATATTCAATATATATATTTTCAACATTTAAAATATTTCTAATAAACTTTAACTTAACATCAATATGTTTCAATCTACCAGAACTATTTTCATTAGTTATACATTTGATTGCAGACTGATTATCTTCATATATGACAATGTTATTTACAGTAAGAAATTCACATGCAATACTTTTATAATACACTAGATCTATTAAAGACTTACCAACTGCGAGTACCTCAGCTTCAGTAGAAGAAACAGCTATTGAACTTTGTTTCTTCACGCTCCATAAAATTGGACACTTTTTATAAAAAATAACGTAACCTGAAACTGATTTGCGATCACGCGGATCTGATGCCCAATCTGAATCAACATACATAGATAAATCAACATTAGAGTCACAACACTTACTATACACAATTTTATAATCCGATGTACCTTTTAAATATCGCAGAATTCTTTTAAGTCCATTCCAAGCCGATTCTGTTGGATTCTCCTGCAATTGACTGAGACAGTTCACAGCGAACAGTATGTCGGGTCGTGTTGTCATCGCAAGATACAATAAAGATCCAACTAGCTCACGGTAAGGTCCTTTGAAGATAGTTCCTTCCTGAAAGTCAGCTGGAGTTGACTTTGCTTCTAAAGGTGTTGCGCTCGGCTTGCACTCACTCATGTTAAATCTCTTCAATAGTTTAAGAATATACTCCTTTTGATCTAGCACTAATTTAGTAGAAGTAAATTCCATACGAATTCCTAAAAATTCAGAAGCTGGTTCGAGTTTGGACATCTGAAATTCATTTTGAAAAAGTTTAATCACAATCATTATTTCTGAAACATCTGATCCAGCGATAAGAATATCATCAACGTATAAACAAGTTATTATTTTTCTTCCATTCACAATTCTGATGAAAATACACGGTTCCGAGTTTAACTGCTTAAAATTAATTTTTAACATTAATTGCGAAAATCTGAAGAACCATTGTCTAGGAGCTTGTTTTAATCCGTATAAACTTTTATTTAATTTGCATACTCTGCCAGATGAATCGTTGAATCCTTGCGGTTGTTCCATAAAAACAATTTCTTGCAACTCACCATTCAGAAAAGCTGTTTTCACATCCATCACATAAGCCTTTAAATCCTCTTGAAGAATCGAAACAAGAACTAATCGTAAACAAGGCATCCCAATGACTGGCGAATAAGTTTCTACGTATTCCTTCTGCTGGTCTCCCCTTGCGGCTTTGAGAGTTCCGTCTCTTTTCTTCCTAAACACCCACTTACACTTTATGGGGGTCGCGTTATCAGGGAGATCTACCAGTTCCCAAGTTTTGTTTATCTGGATAGAGCGCAATTCTTCCCCCATCGCGACTTTCCACTGGGCTTGTTGTTCTTCCGGTAGTTTTGAAATGTCATGAAAGGTCAACGTTTCTTCTGACGTGTACATTGCTTCAAATCGCTCTGGCATTTTACTTTTTCTTTTTGATCGTCGGGGTGTATCTGCCGGAACTTCTTGTTTTACATTGGTTTCGTTTTCTCCTAACTCTTTATTTACATTTCTGTCGTGTTTTTCCTCGTATTTTTCTTCTCCTTTCGGGAGCTCGTCTGGTGAATTACTTCTATCTTGCACATATACTTTATTTTCATTGAAGCGAACATTACGTGACACAATAACTCTGTGCGTATCAGGATCCATTAATCGATATCCCATGCTAGAATATCCAATGAAGATCATTCGTTTAGATTTCGGTTCTAATTTTTGTCTGCGAGTATCAGGAATTTTGGCATAAGCATCACAACCAAATAATTTTATTTGATTTAAATCCGGTTTCTGGGAATATTTTAGTTTAAAGGGTGACATTTCATTAATGCTTGAACTAGGGATTCTGTTATGAATATATGCTGCAACTTGAATAGCATATCCCCAACAGTTCTTAGGTAAATTTGCATCATATAAAAGTGCACGGGCTTTATCAAAAAGTGATCTGTTCATCCGCTCTGAAATTCCGTTCAATTCGTGAGTAAAAGGGGGGCAGGGATCTATTGTAACTCCAAGTTTATTTGCTATCACTTTAAGTTCACCTGAAACATATTCCTGGGCATTATCACAACGAATTTTTCGAACGCTTTCATTCAATTTGAGAAACTTTTTGATTTCCACGGGAACATCACTTTTCTTTTTAAGAAGACGAACTTCACAAAAACGAGAATAATCATCAACTAATGTTAACACATACCTTTCACCCGCTTGAGTTGGTGGGTTGACCGGACCGCATAGGTCAGAATGGATTGTCATCATGGGAGCTTTTTCTCTTCTTCGGCTTCCTATTCCTATAGGGTTCGCGGACTGCTTCGCTAACACACAGTTTTCACAAAATTTTTCACTTGTTGGTAATCCTAGTTTGCTCAGAACATGGTTTCCGGAGTGTCCTAACCTGCGATGCCACAGTTCACCTCCATCTTTTTCTGCAACAAAGGAATTTGAAATGAAGGGAACAAAATCACTTGCATATTGACCTTTTGAATTCAGCTTGCACAAAACGAAGTTTGTACTTCCCTTTTCAATGACTGCTTCGTCATTTTTGAAGCTCACAGTGTATCCAGCTTTTTGTATCTGTTTCACTGAAATGAGGTTTCCATTTAGTTCTGGAACATATAACACATCTTTCAGTAGGACCTCTTGCTCACCGTCACCTAATACACCGCGAATAGTTCCTATTCCTTTTACTTCCAGTTTACTGGTTTTTGCAGCGCATGACACAGTTCCTGAGGATGGTTTTAACTCCTCAAACCATTCCCGATGTGCACACATATGAGCTGTAGATCCGCTATCTACTATAAATGACCGATGTTCTACTTCGCCAACAACGAAAGTCACTGCAACTGCTCCATCCTTTGATGATGTATTTTTTTCTGTCTGGACTGTGCAATTCCTCTTAAAATGTCCTTTTCTTCCGCACTGGTAGCAAATTATGTTACTTCTACAAAATTTCGCAATGTGCCCTGTTTTGCGACACTTGTTACACACTACCCGATGATTTGTAGAAAAGGCTGCACCATTCGATGACTCTGTTTTCCAAGATTTGGGCTCCGAGACTCGACGATCTCTCATCAGCGCTTCAGCATCCAGAAGACGACCGCAAACAAACTCTAAAGTCAAGTTCTCCGAAGGCTGATTTTCTATTGCAGATTTCGATGCGTCATACTCTGCTGGAAGAGACATCAAAAGATAGACAATACTGTCCATGTCACTCACTTTCACGCCACACGATTTTAGTTGGGTAACGAGCCTGTTCACTTCATCAATATGCTCCTGCATGGATGAGTCCTTTTTCATTTTCAAAGTTGAAAGTCTCTTTCTAACCAATATCTGACTGACCGCTCCTTCTCGAACATAGATCGATTTCAATTTTGCAATTACTTCAGCACAAGTCTTTTCTTCCGAAAGCGAAACTAAAACTTTATCACTAAGAAATGATAACATCAAGGCATAGGCCTTCTTACTCGCTAAAAGTTCATGAGCTTTCGAAGAATCCGCTTCACGTTCCAAAAACATCTCTAAATTCTTTGCTGCGAAAACCGCTTCCATTCTCCTGCACCACAGAGAGAAATTCCTTCCGTCAAAAGGCTCAACGGAATATTTTATCTCGTCCCCCATGTTACTCCGCTACTGCAGTGATTTAGTAGCTGGGAAAAACTTAGAACTAACCACGCTCTGCTGTTGAAAGGTTGTGTAAAGCAGAGATTCAGACAGCTGAACATAAACAAATACGTTTAATACGAAACATGGGGACACACGTACAGTAAGACATAGAGAAAGTAGTGAAGAAGCCCTGATAAACAGACTGCGGCTCTTTAAATAGAATAGAGGGCAGATTTTCAGTATCCAATGATGTTTCTCAAATAGCAATAAGCTTTCTCCAAAGTCCGATGGTGGATTAAAGAAGAGATTTTGAGAACTCCGTGGAAAGCTGCAAATGTCTCTTCCAATAAGATGTAAGCACAGTTCTTTCTTTTAAACCAATGGAGAAAGCGATTACATTCAACAAAGGTACCGCATGTTGCTCTTCTCAGCAAATTAGATGATATAGGAATAGGAGGAAAAACTTTACTTTGGGTTAGAAATTGGATGACTGGAAGGAAACAAAGAGTAGTTGTGAGGGGAAATCATTCTAAATGTATTGATGTTTTAAGCTGGGTTCCTCAGGGTTCAGTTTTAGGGCCTCTCTTGTTTATTATTTTTATGAATGATATCAATGAGAATATTTCTGGAAGCATGAATTGTTTTGCTGGTGATGTAAAAGTTATGGGGATTGTAGAAAATGAAGAAAAGTTAAAACAGCTTCAAGAGGATTTAGATTATATTAATAAGTGGGCGGATAAGTGGAGTATGGCTGTTAATGTAGGGAAATGTCAAGTGCTACACTTAGGTCATGGAAATAAGCGTACGAGTTATCGTTTACAGGGTTCAATCATTAGTCAGGCAGAAAATGTTATTGATCTGTTTATCTTAATAAATCAGGACTTCAATTTTAGTCAACACTGTAGCATTGCAAGTAACAAAACCATCAGCATGCTTGGGTTTATCAATAGATCTATTTCAAACAAATTTAAGAAGGTTCTTCTGCCTTTATATAGGAGTTTAGTAAGACCCTATTTGGAGTATGCTGTGCAGATTTGGTCGCCTTATCTGAGGAAAGATATTTATGTAGTCGAAAGAGTTCAAAGGAGGGTAACTAGACTAGTAAGGTGACTTTCAGATTTTGATTATGATACCAGACTTAATAGGTTTAATATGTGTAGCCTGGAGCAAAGAAGGATCAGAGGAGACATGATTCAGTTGTTTAAATTTATCAAAATAAATGATGTTAATGGATTAAATTTTTGCAAAGAAAGCAGGACTACGGGTCATTGTTTTAAGCTATTCAACTCTCAGGCTAACATTGAAATAAGGAAAAACTACAACTTTAGTAGGGTTGTAGGCACTTGGAACAGCTTACGAGTCATTCCATGTAAAGTGACCTAGGGGTTCCCACTCGACCATCTCCGATTTGGATGAAATTTTATAGAGGAGTAGAGATGCCTTTAAAACTAATCTATGCAAATTTTCAGCTTCCTAGATACAAATCCTGAAGATCTAGGATCTCCGAAAAATGTGATCCAAGATGGCGGATTAGCTTTTGATGCCAAATTGCCAAGTTTACACCAAGTTTACTGGAAATTTTATTACACTGGAACCCTGAAATTTTAGGCGCTTAAAGTATATTTGACCGTTAGTTTATTCAAGTACTTTTGTGAATTTGAGCTCGTTAGATTTTGTGTAGCATGCGCGTGAACTTACGAAAAAACGCGATGGGAAAAGATTTTCTTGAACTTTAAGTTGTCATAAAATCTGAACAAAAATAATTCAAAAGCTCGTACTGCGTGATTCCATTGTAAAAGTGTTTTTTTTTCAATGGGTTACAGTTACAGAGCTTAAATATCTATTTTCTAGGAGATATTGTGATTCAAAGTGGCTATCAAAACTGTTCAAGTGAAAAATAGCCCATTTTCAAATTGCTATAGCTCAAGTTTGTCACCTCGCATCTTCTTTTCGTTTATACCATTAGAAAGAACACATTTTTTTCCTTTCAAAATAAGTTTTTTCTTCGATGGTGTTCTTTCGAATAAGGATTAAAAAACGAGCTTGAAATTATATCTGTCGTAACGAATTGCCATGTTCAATCTCAGATTACAGGATATTTTATAACACTGGAAGTCTGAAATTTTAGGAGCTTTAAGTACTTTTAGTTGTCAACACGTTCTAGTATTTTTGTGAATTTGAGTTTATTAACTTTTGTGTAGCACGTATGCAAAGTCTGGACTAAACGCAGCAGAGAAACGTTTTCCTTGATTTTAGAATGTTTATAAGTTTTAAATAAAAACGATTCAAATGCTCGAACTTTGTAATTCTATTGTTAATAAGCATGTTTTTAATGGGTTATAGTTGCAGAGCGTAAATATTGATTTTCTAAGAGATATTGGCAACCAAAATTTCTACCAAAATAGTTCACATGAAGAATAGCCTGTTTTTAATGCCCTGTAGCTCAAGTTGGTCACCTTGCATCTTCTTTTCGTTGATACCATGAGATAGATCATATTTTTTCCTATAACAATAATTTTTTTTCGATGGTGTTCTTTCAGATAAGCGGCAGCCTGAAATGCTGTTTGTTGTTAGCGAGAAAATCTCGTTCTACAATAAATAAAGAATGCAAAGCCTAAAATTTCAGACTTCCAGTGTAATAAAATTTCCAGTAAACTTGGAAACTTGGCACAAAAAGCTAATCCGCCATCTTGGGCATCTCTAAGCCTCTATAAAATTTCATCGAAATCGGAGATGTTTGAGTGGGGGCGAGTTGAAAAATTAAGTCAGTTGACATTGAATGACTCTT
Organism: Uloborus diversus; assembly: GCF_026930045.1. Classification (NCBI taxonomy): domain Eukaryota; kingdom Metazoa; phylum Arthropoda; class Arachnida; order Araneae; family Uloboridae; genus Uloborus; species Uloborus diversus. Next base: position 11,871,393 of record NC_072733.1, on the reverse strand, counting down.
ACCGGAAGAGGTGATAATGAGCAAGGGGGTAGATAGCTTTAAGAGGGCCATTGATCTTCATTGAGGACTAACAAATTGACTAGGACCAGCCTAGCTGAGCCAAGAGCCTGTTGCTGGTCGTCACATTTGTATTTGTATTTGTATTATATTTGAAAGAAATGCAAAGCAAGTGCATTTTAATGTTGGACTAGGGAAGCAGCAGGATAAGCTAAAGACCGTAGCTGTAGGTGGCCGGACACTGAAAGCTTCTCCCATGAGAGAAAAAGAGATTAGAGGTACTCAATAAATTGAAACGCAACACACAACTTAACAGTGGAGAAAATAATTAGAAAGCGTTTTTTCTCTTTCGAAAGGTGGGTGAGGATTTAACTGTCAAAATCTGATAAAATTGTAGCCAAAAAGTGAAGTTTCCTTCTTGGTTTCTTTCCTGCTGATAATTACAGGAAACTCTTTTTTCAATAATCAACTTCTTGGCAAGTAGGAGTGTTTCTATTCTTCAAAAACGAACTTAACCCTTATAAAAAAGTATTTTAGAATTAAAAAAAAAATGTATTTTTTTCTCATAATTTTAGTTTTACTCACCAATAATTCAAAACTACATTAGTTAAATCAAATTAAAAACTTGAAAATATTAATTTCTTTATTAAAACTGTAATTTTAGCTTAAACGAATGGTTAACTAAAAATTTTTAAGCTATTCCGGTTATGAAGTCGCTTCGGCTATGGTGAGTTCCAAAGGTAACGTGATAACGAGGTTCCACTGTGTGTGTATATATATATATCTATATATATATAAATCTCGTGTCACGATGTTTGTTCGGGGTAAACTCCGAAACTACTCAACCGATTTTTCTCAAATTTCATATCAATGTGTCATTTGGTCCAACTTAAAAGATAGGATAGTTTTTATAATTTTTTACTGCAAATTTCATATTAATTATGCAATAATAGTGTGAATTAATTGTTTAGTTCTAAAAATTCTTAATAGATGGCGGTGTAAGTTAATTAATCGATATAACTCTAACGTCGTATGACTTACTGCTAAAAACACCATGATAAAAAAAGCTCAGAGATGTTGCTTAGAATTTCCATATAACGTTTCGGGATATTACAGGTTATTATTTACTTCCTGAGAAAATCAACTATATTTTTCAAAACGTTTCCTTGAATTGCTACAAATTGAAGATTTCACACCGTTGTGAAAATTATTTTTCTCCACCAGTATCAAGATTAACTAAACGTATTTAATAGGTGTATCGGTTTCGGAGTGATTGCGGTTTGTCTAGATTGACTCAACACCCAACGAGTGCGAAAAGTTATCTGGATCACGAAGCTTTGCAAGAGTTGCAGCGGAACTACATTCGAGCTACTTGCTTTAGAGTCTGTCTTCGCGTTGGCAATGCGTGTATTAATGCTTTGAGAGCTTTCTTAGAAAAGCAGGAAGGTTCCAGGCTATTATATTAATCCTGCGTTAGGCTTCTCTGCAGGTGCCAGAATCATAACTGCCTTTTTAACCAAGAAGACTACTGAATTCTTCAAAAGTTTTCCAGGTTTATTTCAGGAAAGTTAATGAATTTAAGCGGAAAACAATTTTTTTCTTTATTTTGTTCCCCAGGAAATTTTTAATATCATTAATTCTTGCAAAGATACATTCGCAACAGAAAATTGCAGTGACAATTGCATCGTCAGGCATTGCTGCTACTTTTTTCAGATGGTACACGAACAGCACATTCAGCTTTAAAGTTGCCTATTAAATATTCATAACAAACAAAACACAATGTGTACAATAAAGAAAAAAAAGACGTGGTATGGCTGTAGTGTTGCAAGAGAGTGAAATTATAATTTGGGATGAGTGTACTATGTCTCATGAGTAAAAGCATTCATTCGAAGCACATCATAGGATTATGCAAGATTTGAATGGCAACGATAAACTTTTAGGCGAAATTGTCTGAATACTGTCTGGGGACTTCCGGCAGACATTACCAGTTATTCCGATGAAATCAACGCATGTTTAAAAAAAACGTTTTTTATAGCGTAATGACGAGATAATGCGATTGGCCATGAACATGCGCGTATAAACGCAAAATAATCTAATCGCATAAGTATTTTCTAAGCAATTGCTGAGTATTGGAAACGGTGAAATTGAACTGTATCAAAATATACAGTACAAGAAATAGCCAGACAATTTCTGCACTGCCGTTGAGACGAAAAGTGAACTAATTGAGAGTCTATTTCCAGATAAATTTAATTTTTTAAAAATCATAATTGCATCTGTAATCGCGCTGGTTTTGTAGCAGGTTTGTTTTCGGTAAACATTCCCGAACAGACAGGAATATTTGTGGATCGTCAATTGTCGACTGTCAAATACATATCCTGATGCATGTCGCAAGTTGTATTTATTGGTAGCACAAAGTCATTGGGATTTGACACTTTCTAATGCAGGTTTGACATAAGGAGAAACAGTATTCGTCAACTGTTTAAAACAATTTTGACGACATACTATCCAACACAATCATTATTTTTTAAGGAGAAACTATATTACTTTCACGTTTGAAGACGTATTTCATAAAGTTTAACAAACACACAAATGTCCAAATCCAGATTTTACACCAGAGATGAATATGAAGCTTTAGTTTTAACTGAAGGTTTTTGCGTTTCAATTTCAAATTTACCACTTAGTTATTATGATATGCCGTCACTTGATAGTTGGGCCACCGACTTAATTAACACTGATTTGCAACGTATAACAACAGAGCAATGACTCTGTCTTAGCTACAATTATTGCGAATAATGAGCCATTACTGACGGCTTTAAAAAAAAGCTCTCCATTGATGCTGAACAAGTTGTCGATGAAAACAAAGCAGTAAACACTCCAAATGAATTTTTAAATTCCCTGGATACACCAGGAATGCGTCTACACGATTTCCGGTTGAAAATTGGCTCAACAATTTATTCTTTTTCGCGATTTAAACCCACCTAAATTACGCAACGGTACACGTTTCTACATAAAGTCAACAATATTTGTCGGAAAAGTTTAAAGGAGAAATGTTTGTGTTGCCACGTAATCCATTATTAGCGTCATAATTTTCAAACACATTTGAAAGACTTCTATTTTTGATTCGCTTAGTTTTTGCAAAGACCATAAATAGATTTAAAGAACAAAAAATGTCTTCTTTCGGTTTGTTCTTGAAACATAAATATTTCTCTTATGGGCAACGAGATATTGCCTACTCACACGTGGAAATTTATCATACTTTTCGTATTAGCAAAAGACTGGTTGATCAAGAACATTGTGCACAACTTAGTGCTTAGACAGTTTTCAGTTTTCAAATAATAGAAACAATAGTTCGAAGTCAATGTTATCTACTTCATTGAAAAAAATTTAATTTTTATACATTTTTAATTTAGTTAGTGTATTTTGTAAAGAAGTTATTGATTACAAACTATAGAGAAAGCTAATGTGAATAAAATGTAGTGTAGAATCTAAAAGTGTATGGTGGTTTACGTTTAGTTTCTACATTCGGTTATTTTACAATCAGTTTCGATATTTACTCTCACTTTCATTTTTTTTTTTTTTTTTTGCGGAAGTTATACTTACAAAATTTACTAAGCGTAAGTATAGTGCTTTTTCCATAGAAAATTTAGTTAGTACTTATTGAATTCAATAAGTACTTTCTTCAGCCTGCACGGTAAAAAAAAAAAAAAAAAAAAAAAATCCGAAACGTTACTGAGTAAAAATTTTCGATAATTGCTTGCAGTTCTGGCTAAGCTTTGGCTATGTTTGCATTACTGCTTATAGAAGTTCCTTAATAAATCAGAAAGGTGCTAAGCTTTTTTTTTTGTATCCCTTCCTAAGTTTACATTAAAGTTCCAGAAACACGACTAACTTCAAACGGGAAGATCTTCGAATTTTTCAAGAGGCTTCCGAGATGATTTCAGGAAGGTTATTAACTTTTATCGGAAAACTTTCCGGGTTTTGGCTTGACATGATACTGGCAGAAATTGGCCACATCAGCTGCCCATAATTTTCCAGGAACATTTAGGAATCGTTTTTAAATTGAATTATCAATCTCATATGTTTTAAAATCGGCTATACTATTTTAAGCTCTATTAAAAATATTTATTTGATTCTATCAAAATAATGAGTTCAAGTTTATTTTAATCCAACTTCTTTGCCACAGCAACGCGTGGCTGGGTCAGCTAGTCTATATATATATAAATCTCGTGTCACGATGTTTGTTCGGGGTAAACTCCGAAACTACTCAACCGATTTTTCTCAAATTTCATATCAATGTGTCATTTGGTCCAACTTAAAAGATAGGATAGTTTTTATAATTTTTTACTGCAAATTTCATATTAATTATGCAATAATAGTGTGAATTAATTGTTTAGTTCTAAAAATTCTTAATAGATGGCAGTGTAAGTTAATTAATCGATATAACTCTAACATCGTATGACTTACTGCTAAAAACACCATGATAAAAAAGCTCAGAGATGTTGCTTAGAATTTCCATATAACGTTTCGGGATATTACAGGTTATTTTTTACTTCCTGAGAAAATCAACTATATTTTTCAAACCGTTTCCTTGAATTGCTACAAATTGCAGATTTCACACCGTTGTGAAAAGTATTTTTCTCCACCAGTATCAAGATTGACTAAACGTATTTAATAGGTGTATCGGTTTCGGAGTGATTGCGGTTTGTCTAGGTTGACTCAACACCCAACAAGTGCGAAAAGTTATCTGGATCACGAAGCTTTGCAAGAGTTGCAGGGGAACTACATTCGAGCTACTTGCTTGAGAGTCTGTCTTCGCGTTGGCAATGCGTGTATTAATGCTTTGAGAGCTTTCTTAGAAAAGCAGGAAGGTTCCAGGCTATTATATTAATTCTGCGTTTGGCTTCTCTGCAGGTGCCAGAATCATAACTGCCTTTTTAACCAAGAAGACTACTGAATTCTTCAAAAATATTCCAGGTTTATTTCAGGAAAGTTAATGAATTTAAGCGGAAAACAATTATTTTCTTTATTTTGTTCCCCAGGAAATTTTTAATATCATTAATTCTTGCAAAGATACATTCGCAACAGAAAATTGCAGTGACAATTGCATCGTCAGGCATTGCTGCTAGTTTTTTTAGATGGTACACGAACAGCACATTCAGCTTTAAAGTTGCCAATTAGATATTCATAACAAACAAAACACAATGTGTACAATAAAGAAAAAAAAGACGTGGTATGGCTGTAGTGTTGCAAGAGAGTGAAATTATAATTTGGGATGAGTGTACTATGTCTCATGAGTAAAAGCATTCATTCGAAGCACATCATAGGATTATGCAAGATTTGAATGGCAACGATAAACTTTAAGGCGAAATTGTCTGAATACTGTCTGGGGACTTCCGGCAGACATTACCAGTTATTCCGATGAAATCAACGCATGTTTAAAAAAAAACGTTTTTTATAGCGTAATGACGAGATAATCGATTGCCATGAACATGCGAGTATAAACGCAAAATAATCTAATCTCATAAGTATTTTCTAAGCATTTGCTGAGTATTGGAAACGGTGAAATTGAACTGTATCAAAATATACAGTACAACAAATAGCCAGACAATTTCTGCACTGCCGTTGAGACGAAAAGTGAACTAATTGAGAGTCTATTTCCAGATAAATTTAATTTTTTAAAATTATAATTGCCGCTGTAATCGCGCTGGTTTTGTAGCAGTTTTGTTTTCGGTAAACATTCCCGAACAGACAGGAATATTTGTGGATCGTCAATTGTCGACTGTCAAATACATATCCTGATGCATGTCGCAAGTTGTATTTATTGGTAGCACAAAGTCATTGGGAGTTGACACTTTCTAATGCAGGTTTGACATAAGGAGAAACAGTATTCGTCAACTGTTTAAAACAATTTTGACGACATACTATCCAACACAATCATTATTTTTTAAGGAGAAACTATATTACTTTCACGTTTGAAGACGTATTTCATAAAGTTTAACAAACACACAAATATCCAAATCCAGATTTTACACCAGAGATGAATATGAAGCTTTAGTTTTAACTGAAGGTTTTTGCGTTTCAATTTCAAATTTACCACTTAGTTATTATGATATGCCGTCACTTGATAGTTGGGCCACCGACTTAATTAACACTGATTTGCAACGTATAACAACAGAGCAATGACTCTGTCTTAGCTACAATTATTGCGAATAATGAGCCATTACTGACGGCTTTAAAAAAAAGCTCTCCATTGATGCTGAACAAGTTGTCGATGAAAACAAAGCAGTAAACACTCCAAATGAATTTTTAAATTCCCTGGATACACCAGGAATGCGTCTACACGATTTCCGGTTGAAAATTGGCTCAACAATTTATTCTTTTTCGCGATTTAAACCCACCTAAATTACGCAACGGTACACGTTTCTACATAAAGTCAACAATATTTGTCGGAAAAGTTTAAAGGAGAAATGTTTGTGTTGCCACGTAATCCATTATTAGCGTCATAATTTTCAAACACATTTGAAAGGCTTCTATTTTTGATTCGCTTAGTTTTTGCAAAGACCATAAATAGATTTAAAGAACAAAAAATGTCTTCTTTCGGTTTGTTCTTGAAACATAAATATTTCTCTTATGGGCAACGAAATATTGCCTACTCACACGTGGAAAGTTATCATACTTTTCGTATTAGCAAAAGACTGGTTGATCAAGAACATTGTGCACAACTTAGTGCTTAGACAGTTTTCAGTTTTCAAATAATAGAAACAATAGTTCGAAGTCAATGTTATCTACTTCATTGAAAAAAATTTAATTTTTATACATTTTTAATTTAGTTAGTGTATTTTGTAAAGAAGTTATTGATTACAAACTATAGAGAAAGCTAATGTGAATAAAATGTAGTGTAGAATCTAAAAGTGTATGGTGGTTTACGTTTAGTTTCTACATTCGGTTATTTTACAATCAGTTTCGATATTTACTATCACTTTCATTTTTTTTTTTTTTTTTGCGGAAGTTATACTTACAAAATTTACTAAGCGTAAGTATAGTGCTTTTTCCATAGAAAATTTAGTTAGTACTTATTGAATTCAATAAGTACTTTCTTCAGCCTGCACGGTAAAAAAAAAAAAAAAAAAAAAAATCCGAAATGTTACTGAGTAAAAATTTTCGATAATTGCTTGCAGTTCTGGCTAAGCTTTGGCTATGTTTGCATTACTGCTTATAGAAGTTCCTTAATAAATCAGAAAGGTGCTAAGCTTTTTTTTTTGTATCCCTTCCTAAGTTTACATTAAAGTTCCAGAAACACGACTAACTTCAAACGGGAAGATCTTCGAATTTTTCAAGAGGCTTCCGAGATGATTTCAGGAAGGTTATTAACTTTTATCGGAAAACTTTCCGGGTTTTGGCTTGACATGATACTGGCAGAAATTGGCCACATCAGCTGCCCATAATTTTCCAGGAACATTTAGGAATCGTTTTTAAATTGAATAACGCCCATTATCAATCTCATATGTTATAAAATCGGCTATACTATTTTAAGCTCTATTAAAAATATTTATTTGATTCTATCAAAATAATGAGTTCAAGTTTATTTTAATCCAACTTCTTTGCCACAGCAACGCGTGGCTGGGTCAGCTAGTATATATATATATATATATATATATATATATATATATATATATATATATATATATATATATATATATATATATATATATATATATATATATATATATATATATATATATATATATATATTAGAGGTGCAGAGATGCCTTTGCAACTAACAAATGAGGATTTTTATCTTTCAACATCCAAGTCCTGATGATCTAGGATGTCCCCAAAAAAAGTGTTCCAAAAAGGCGGTCAACTTTGTGATACGAATTGCCTTGTTGAGGCTAAAGTTGCAAAAAGATTTATCACATTTTCAGCATGAAATTTTCGGAGCTTAAAGTACATTTGGGCCGTTAATACATTCTAGCATGTTTGGAAGTTTGAACTCCCATTTTCGTGTTGCACGCACGTAACGTCGTGAAAAAAGTGCGGCGGGGAAATATTGTCCTGTATTTTAGGTTGTCTTAATTTCTAAACAAAAATAATTCAAAGGTTCGTACTTTTTAATTATTTTAAATACTTCTTTTTAATGGGTTAAATTTGAAGAGTATAGATATTGATTTGGTAAAAGATTTTGTCATCCAAATCGTCCATCAAAATTCTTTACATGAAAAATAACATGTTTTTAATGAGTTCGAACCCACGTTTGTCACCTTGCATTTGCTTTTCGTTAGTACCATTAGAAAAACCAGTTTTTTTCCCTATAAAACTAGGAATTTTCCGATTGTGTTCTTTCAGATAAGGATAAATAACTGAGCTTGAATATTTCCTTTTGCCAAAATAAATTCATGCATATTGCAAAAACAACACATATATTTTAGTATTAAATTTTTTGTCTTAGCACAAAAAATAAAAAATATTCATTTTACTCCATCTGAAGAAAGAAAGCTGCAGAGTTAGAGATAAAGTCAAGGATGTCTTCCTCGTACAACTTTCAACGATCCAAAAGCGTTCATTTTTCAGTGAGATTATAAAATTTAAAATTCTTGAGTTTGGTGTATACGTTAGATGTTAAATTAACCAAAACAAATATTAATTTACGATTATATCTCTTTTTTCAAATTTTACTTTATGTAAAATATTCTCCTATAAAGCACCATGTATTTAATCGATGGGTAACGTTGACATTTAAATCAGATGTATGTTAAATTCTATTATCGACACGTTATTATTTTAATATCTAAATCAATCACCTAACCAACCAAAAAATCAATAAATGAATACAAATTACCACAAAACTAAGTATGTTTGTTATTTTAAAAACGATACTGCTAAACAGTTTAGCCGGTATAAACAAGTAACAATATTAAAATTAAACAATTTTTCAGATTTTCGAAATAGAACGTGTAGCATTATGACGAAAACCAGCCAATTGTGGTAACATAGCTATGGTAATTGCCATAAGTGAAACCATTAACTTTGGCATCCGCGGAATTTGAGAGAAATTTATTGCTGTTCGTGTCTACTTAAATTCTATTTCTCCGGTAACGCACGAATTCCTGGCATTCACTATTGCAATTAATTTCGCAAATTTCGAGTTTGCAGTTTTTAATTCCCTAATCTATTCTTTATGACATTTATAGTATGTATGAACACGTTTTTTCAATATTTCAGCTGTAATTTATAATGCTCTAAAAACAAGTACGAAAATGAATTTATGCTAATTCTCTTTGCTCGATATCTTTTGATATCAGTATTCGAGGTTGTCATGCATGCATTGGTACAAAATATCCTACTTTCAAGATTAAAAGGTAAACAAAGATATTCCTTATTGCATGAGACTGAGTCGTAAATGCCATTTAATGACTAATGTGAGAAACTCTGACAGTATGCTATTATTTTAAGTGCTAAACAATGTGAACGTGCTTAAAATGTGCTTGAAAAAAAAAAAAAAGAGGTTTAGGGTACATTTGTCAGAGGTAAATTTTTCAGTTACCCTTCATATCCTTTTACATTGCTGAAGGTGATTTTTCTTTAAATTTCTCTTATAAATAAGTACGCAGAATAAACTTTAAACTTTTTTTTTTGACATTTGTTAATAAGTGGAAAATAAAACACATGTATCCCAAATTGTGTTCGCTTCGCACAAAAACAGCCCCTTGTAATTTGATCAAATGTTATTCACCTGCTCATTGCCTCTTAAATTAAGCAACTTTTTTATTTTTTCGTATAAGTAACATCACTATAAGCAGAATAAATATTCAAAGAAGTTCATTTTTATTTCACTACCTCCTATAAGTCAAAATTTAAATAAGCAAAACATTACAATTTTAATTAGAATTTTCTAAAACGTCATCACGGTCAGTTGAATATAGTAGAGGAATGTGGAGCAAAGTGAAATATTTAAGATGACTGAGATTTTTCAAAATTAACTAATTGAAAATTTATTTTGAGAATTACAATACATAAAAAAAGAACATTCTAGTTGTAGTCAAACTTGCATTGAAACCGTATTTTTTTTCCTTTTTTGGCAGTTAATTTGCACTTTTAAAAAAAGGTGGGAATTTTTTTTAACTTTTTTATGGGGGCAAAGTAAAAAACAAAATATTTTTTCTAATGAAATATTTTCTATTCAAGTATAGAAAATATTTTTGATCAAATGAATCAGTAAATAAAAGGTTTTTTGAATAAATGAAAATATACTGAAACAATAAACGAAAAATTAAATTAATCAATTTATATATGAAGAAAAATAAATGAAAAAGTGTGAATGAATAAGAAAGTAATTGAATGAATGAATAAATATGTAAATTACTAAATGGAGGAATGAAAACAAATGAATTAATAAATGAATACGTAAGTGATTTAGTAAATGATTGAGCAAGTAAACAAAATAAACTATTTCATTTTGCTCCGCATGTACTTGACTGATAGTACAAAATATTTAAAATGCGAATAAATTAATATTAACTAAATAAATATTTCACAGAATACTAGAAAGGCTCAATTATTATTTAAAATATTAATGATAAGAATCTTATCACACACACACACACACATTTTATAATACCAAAAACAATTTTTGACAATAAATTACTGAACATTATTCTGCATTGATTTCTTATTTAGCTAGAAGAGATGAAACGTGGGTTATATACTGCCGTGGGCAGGTAAACGGCAGTAACTGCAGATTTTTCGATTTTCATTTTTTTGCATTTTTGATATCTATATTGATATAGTTTTATGGTACAAACATGTTTATTTGGTTGCCGCAGAAAAAAAAAGCATTTTTTTACCAGTGGTAAATAGCAGTAACTGCTTTTTTCGCAACATTTTGCGGGAAGTCGGCAGTATGTACTTACTGCTCTTTACCTGCCCACGGAAGAACGAAAACTTTCTCCCATGAGCAGGCAAACAGCAGTAACTGCTTTTATCGCTACATTTTGCAGGTAATCAGCAGAATGCACTTACTGCTCTTTACCTGCAGACGGAAGAACGGAAACTTTCTCCCGTGGGCAGGCAAACGGCAGTAACTGCAAATTTTTTGATTTTCATTTATTTGCATCTTTGAGAAATTTTTTGCCCATAACCGTTCTGCCGTGGGAAGGTAAACGGCAGTGACTGCGAATTTTTCCATTTTATTTTATTTTATTTTTATTTTTTTGCATTTTTGAAATCTATATTACTTCAGCTTTATGGTGCAAACATGTTTATTTGTTTGCCGCTAAATAAGAGCATTTTTTTTAAATCAGTGGTGATTAGCAGTAATTGATATTATCGCTGCATTGTGCAGGTAATTAGTAGCATGTATTTACTGATCTATACCTGTCCATAACCATTGCTCGAAAAATGGAACATAAACGAATCGCTGCCAAAATCGGCACCAAGACGCAAAAACCGTTTTCACGATTTTTTTAAAACTCAACTAAGCGCAAGCAATAGCGTCCCGATTGGAGGTCATTGTGTGGCCTCTCAAAAAATTAATTTATTCGGCAAATTTAGAGACAATATCGCAAATTTAAAAATGATTCCTAGTCGCTTCTCATCAGATGTAGATATGCGTGCCAGGTCGTATTTTATCAATCGGCGAAATTGGGAATTATCACACCTCAAAAATTTATCTTCGGGCATCCTTCAGTGCAAGAGAGACTTAAAACCTTTACTTGAGGAAAATAACCATACTTTATTTCAAATAAAGTCGAAGAAAACATTTTGTAATTTCACATGCCTCAGACATTAAAAAAAAATGTTCTTTGATTCGTCATATTCGTGTTCTAAAAACAATAAAATAAATTCAGTTCTTGCTAATATACAGTTATAAAAGCTAACATACGAGCAAACACAAGCAATACTTGGCGGACGATAAATAAACGTGTAGCAACAGAACGATTTTGTTCCATTTGTTTTGTTTTGTCGCAGACGATATTTTCCGCAATTTTTAATATTAAGCGGCTGCAATTTTAGTTGTTCGATGAGGGCCATTGTTAACATACGAAGCATTTCTTTTGCCTAATTTTTCATAGAGATTTATTGGAACATTAAGCGATTTTTCATTTAAAAGAGAGAGAGAGAGAGAGAGACAGAGGGAAAAGAAAATCTATTGAAGTTTTTTAATATTCAACGTTTTATTAAAGTCAAAAAATATGAACTAGACATCTGAGTTTGTTTAGCAAGGACTGTTTAAATAAGCAAGTATATCTAGTACTTGGAATATGTTATTGCATTAAATTATACGTATATGTTATTGCATTAAATTTCTATCAAATGTATGTAGGTCATTCTGTTTGATACATATTTAATTTATATCCTTTTTAATAATAAACCAAGATATATACATAAAGGCATTTATTTTCATTTTTGTATGTAAGAAAATATTTTTTTTTCAAGTTACATTTAATTCATTTATTTTAAATTTATATTAAGAGAGTTATGGTATTTATTAATGTCTTAAAACAAAATATATTATTCCCTTCGCAATGAATATACTTCGTAATAACGTACCTACTCCGTATTATGTCGAATCTGTAATTATTGGTCATTCAATAGCATATTGTGCGGTTACTGCTAACTACCAGTCAAAAGTGGATGAAAAATACTAGTGCGAAGAGCAGGTAAACGGCAATATCTGCATTAATCAAAATTTTAAATAAAAAACCAAAATGAAATAGATAACCCAACAAATATTTCGCTATAAACATATAGAATCACCTAAAATCAAACTTTAATATTTTATTAATGTTTGTGGGAAATCAAAAACGCGTTTCTTCAAATATCTCAAAAACTCATTTTTGTAGATACTGCCGTTTACCTTCACACGGCAGTATAGACCCTTTCAGGAAGAAAGTTCAAAAAAATTCATTAAAAAAAATAAGAAGGGGTCACACTAACCTCTTTAGTCTGCTTTGGTAAACGGCAATTTTCAATCTTTCTATGGTAAATTAAATTGAAGTAGGGGAATGTGGGGCAAGGTGAAATAAAGAAATATCTACTCTTTTTTTAGCTTCACCTATCTGGTAATATTTTAATTAAGTGCTAACACGTGCATTCTGTTCTTGTCAGAAAAAAAATTATCTCTGAAAATCAAAGCATATGACAGAAGCAATTTTCAAAAATTGATATTCATAATGTAATATTTTGTTGTAAGTTAAAAGTTATTTTTTTGGTATAAAGTCATAAAGTTCTCGTTTTTAGCATTTTAAATACTAATTGAGATCTACTAATACTTAGATGACTTAAGCAGAATTAATTTGTTTAATAGTAAGAATATTTTCGTTTAAAATAATTTGTACAATTAGTCCAGTGCACGTGAGGCGAAGTGGAAGGGGCAAAATGAAAATGTCCATTTCGTTTACTTACTCAGTCATTTATTTACTCACTTACACACACACACGTATTCATTCATTCACTTATTTTCACTAGTCATTTACTATTTAATTATCTCATTTATTTTTTCTCACATATTAATTAATTTACTCAATTCTTTATTCTTTCATTATTTATCCATTTATTTGTTAATTTTACTCATTCATTTGATTAAAAATGCTTTTAATAACCAAATATGAAATATTTCATTCGGAAAAAAAATGCTTTTTACTTTGCCCTACAAAAAAAATAAAAAAAAATGGATTGAACTATTTCCACTTTATTAAAGGTACAAACTTACTGCCAAAAAATAAGAATAATGTTTCAGTGTAAGTTGAATTATGAAATACATTGTTCGTTCTTTTCTTTACTATAACTATCAAAATTAATTTCCATTTCGGAAGATTAATTTTGAAATGGGTTAGTTACCTTTGCCCTACATTTCCCTATGTTATTTTTCATGCTTTTTCAACTGAGAGTTGAAAAATGATGTTATAATACTTAGAATGTCATCGTATGCTTATAGTGATTTTTAAAGTGCTTAAATGACTTTTTACAAATGAAAATTAAAAATGAAAAAAAAAGTCAATAAATACATTTTCAGACTTATGTATTGACTGAATTTATTTATCTTACATTAAGCTACCTTTGTTGACACGCACCTGTGACAGCAAAATTAAGCCGAGAGCTAAATGTCGAAATATTTTGATAAGTAACCAAATATAGAAACGTTTCATTTATCAAGAGCACAGTAAAATTGTTCGACCGGAGTATTACACAGTGGAGCTTTTCTTCCTCAGCTTCTCGTAAGCTTTTACAACCCTAAGCTGTTTTCAATCAGTATTTTGAATAGCATTTGCGACAGAGGACCAATTTTGTAATCAACAGTACTTTTGCAACGTATAATCAAGTTGGTAAAGGGGCGAGGTGGAGGACAGTTCTTGGAAATTACCAAATTCTATCTGGTAGTGTAGTTAAGCATCTTTTATTTCAATTTTAATAAATTCAATTCTTCGTTTTCTTTGGGATTTTATGTGCTCCACAGAGGAGCCGCCACTGTTGTATTTGCATTTTTATTTGAATCCTTGGAGTTTTTTTTTCATAGAAACAAATCATGTTCAAAGTGAAAAACGTATGTGGACACCACTCCATTTGGAGTGTATGTTTGGTACTACAATCAAATCGACATTAGTTCTTATCAGGGTCCGTTTCTATTCCACGTTTGAGGCGCTTTACATTAATTTTCAAGCTATAGCAGCTAAGCTTACAAAGAAAATCATTTGATTGCATATACCCTGCCCTGGAGAAGGATGATGAGTTAATTTCACTTTTCAAACAGATAACACTAGTTGATCGACAGTAAAAAATTATTGAAATCCGAATAGACATTTAAGAAAGATTCCGGTAGTCATTTCAATGTTTTATATGCATTTTAAGCGCATGTATAGTGTCATTTAACAAAAAAAAAAAAAAAAAAAAAAATGAGGATATTTGAGAACCAAAATATTTCCATTTCAAATAGGATTCTTATAAAGGGTGTCCCAAAATTAACACAAGATTTGAATTTGCTACCATTTTTCCATAAATTGTTGGCAGCCATGAAAAAAGAACAATTTGACAGTTGAGAGTTTAGGGTTAGTAAAAATGGGGTGTTGTTGTACTATACAGCTAGAGAGAGTGAAACATTTCAATTACTGCATAAGGAATTTCCTGGTCGCGTACTCTCTCATTTCAGTGATCAGAATTGGCACCCTAGATCGTGTGATTTAACATTTTTAAATTTCTTCTTATGGGGTGATTTTAATTCAAAGGTCTATGTCAACAAGCCCACAACCACCCGTGCATTACCGTGTTGCGATACCGAGCGCCAATAACAGTAACTGCTTGACCAGCCTCAACTTTCATTATTTTTGAAACAATTGTTCAAAAATGAAAGCGCGTTATTTTATCGTATAACGCTCCATTTTTGATTATCCTAAACTCTCAGCTGTCAAATTGTTCTTTTTTCAGGGTTGCCAACCATTTATTGCAAAAATGGCGGCAAATTCAAATCTTGCGTTAAATTTGGGACACCCTTTATAAGGTACAAAGCAACAAGCGGGTTAAAAGTGAATTTATTGTATGAAATTAAACGCAGTTTGAGCTGTATTCATGTTTAACAGCAGCAATTACATCGATAAGTTGCGTTCCATAAAATCACAAAGCAATTCTTGTTTTAGAATTGATGCACCTAGAAGCAAAAAGGTGCAAGTGCCAAAATTTAAAAAGATGGAGAAAAATAGTACAAATGGTACCAGAAACTCTCTTCTGTTTTGGTGGAAGAGCAGCCTCGAAGATACTTCCTTACAGCATGATTTAGAAAAACATTTCAATGAGCCTACCTAGAATTCGAACTTTGAATAAGTTTTATCAAAAAATAAAAAATCCACTTACATACCTTTACTTTTTTACTTCAATTGAATAAACTTAAATAAAAATAGATCGTTCCAGTTTTTGTACCCGGACATCAAGAAATAGCTTGTATTCCCAACATATTATACTTAAGAATCCCTGCTTTATCTTTGAAAACTGCTTTCATAAGTGGCCGAAGGAAAGTTTCTATCTTGATATCCTGGAACATAGAAATAAAGACATAACATGATAATAAACTATAAAAACTTATTTCAAATGAAAACATTCTTAAAGATATGGTCTACTCTAGCAACATAAAGTTCTTCTGAAGCAAAGCAAATTTTATATTGCTGTTTTGTGAGTAATGGATTACCGAATTTTTACGAGTTAAAAATGCTATTTTTCCAAATCAGAATTTTTTTTCCATTTCTTTTTTCTACAAGGGAACTAACTCATGGTTCGAAAAGCTAAAATTCAATTTACGGCATAGAAAAATTATATTTTATCATTTCCCGGCACATAACACCAAAATATTATCCGCGTAAATTTATTTGCATCTCAAATTTAAATCCAAGGTGCCGCAATGAATATTGAACGATACTATTTAAAGTGAAATAAGACATTTCTCCTGATAGTTTTTTTTTTTTTTAATTTGCGAAACTATTTGTAGAACAGTGAAGGGAATTGTACTTTATAGGACCTAAGATTCAAGGGGAAACTTTGAAGCGAAGCAATTTTGTAGAGTATCGTTTTTCTACGTTCAAAAATGTAATTGGTATTGCTTTATTTTCTATCACTACATATATGCTTTGCAAAAAAAAAAAAAAAATCACGCCGTGTTTCATTTATAGTCGATAGATTTTAAGTAAAGCTCAAAGCTATTCCCAAAAAGGCAGACAAATTGAACAGCTGGAATACAAAAAAACATTTTTAATTTGAGTTAACAATTTAAGTTGAAAGTTGTCAATAATACTGTAACATTTCGTTTGACCATTTTTTCCTGAAGCTTAGCAACATGAAAACTGGTTACTACTGTAAATCAAACCTGTTATGTAGAAAAATCATAATTTCTTTTGTTGTATTGAG
This sequence comes from Uloborus diversus, assembly GCF_026930045.1. NCBI lineage: Eukaryota > Metazoa > Arthropoda > Arachnida > Araneae > Uloboridae > Uloborus > Uloborus diversus. Next base: position 11,854,509 of record NC_072733.1, on the reverse strand, counting down.
CCAGCTAGGCTGGTAGTTTGGGGTGCACTGCTTCATTTTTCCAACTGTACCGTAATTTGGTGTGAAGTCCGACTTCCACAAAGTACACATGCCGTAAGTACCTGTTTATAGAGTTGGCAACCATTCACAGCACATTCACACAAAAAAAAAGGACAAGATAAGGTAATATAAGATTTATTAACAAAATACACATACATAACATTAAGCAAAATAAAATAAAGTAAAGTTAAAACTTACAAATTATAAAACATAAACTACAAACGTCATAACAAAATATTAAGAATATCTTGACTATAGTTCAACATGAATTAGTAATAAATTTAACACTAAAGAGCGCCAAAGGCATTGTCCGCAGTGTTATTTAATTGGTTTAGTATGGAGTACAAACACAAATATGTATTAAACATATTTACAAATTAATTTTACACAAGTAATAAATATTTCACACAGAACAATAATTGGACTGTTTGACTCCAGAAAAAAAAAACACAATAACTCGCATTGAAACATCCAATAGTATAAAAAAATACAATACAAAATCGCCCTCGGTTGGCAAGTCAGTATATTTTATCAGCTAAAAGTTAATAATTGATAGAATGTCGTTATTTTGTATATATTCATTGACCCCTTGTTTATATTTTTTGAAGTTCTTCTCATTCCTAACATCTTCCGTTAGTTCATTTAACAGCCGCGGTGCCAAGTAAAAGAATTGCTTTTTAATAATCGTTTTATTTGGTTTTATAACTTTATATTGTTTACCTGAAATTCGAGTATTATATTGTTTTTCATTAATTTCCAACCAGTTATTGTTGTTATGCAAAAAATAGAATATTCTCAATGCATATTGCAAAAAATACAATATTCTCTATGCATATATTTCTCTGATATTATAGATTTTCTCTGACTCTTGTAAAATAGTATCGTTTTTATTAAGTTCTTGTTTAGATCCATAAATTATTTTCAAAATTTTTGCATAAGTTCTATTTAAATTGGTAAGATTTGTTTCATAATCACCTCCCCATGCACAAATACCACACGTAATTATTGAGTTTATCCAAGCATAAAATAAACATCTAAGAAACTTTTTCCCAACTATATTTCTCAATAGATAAAGCTAATGTATTCTACCTCTTAATTTCTTCACAAGTTTATCAGTATGGTATTTCCATTTTAAATTTTCACTAAATGTTATACCTAAATAATTTATATTTTCGACTCTTTCTATGGTAGGGCAGTTACAGTTATTTTTGGTCAGTCACATGTTGGTTTGTGATATTTTATGCCTAAGTCAATTTTATTAATTCCTTTCTTTTTTAAATCAAACTTTATATATTTTGTTTTATTTATATAAGGAGATAACATATTGTCAGTTAACCATTTATTTATAGCAGTTAAATCAAGTTCTATTTGGTTTTTTATATCATTAATGCTCCTTGTACAATATGTTAATGCTGTATCATCTGCATATAAAGTAATTGTACCGTACAATACAATGTATGACATGGCATTAATATACTAAAAAAAGTAAAGGACCAAAAATTGATCCCTGAGGAACTCCCAGTGGCTATGGTTGCGATTGTTATTTTGGTACTTTTTTGGTGAGGTCAATAATATGCCTTAGTTACTTATGTTACTTAGGTTATCTCTGAAGAATTTAGTAAAGTGATTGTTTCGAATCGGAGAGGTTTCGGCATTCTTGAGAAAGATTTCAGGATAATTTTAGGATGGTTTCTGACTTTGAGTGGAAAACGCTCTTACTTTTTGAAAGATATGTTACTTGCAGAAATTTGGCCTGTTCGCTGCCCATTATTTTTCAGGGCGTTTCCTAATTGTTTTTACAGTGTTGAATAAAATCAGAACATCGCGGACGCCACGTAAACATAGAATACAACATTTATCAATTTCGGGCATAATTGAAACCAATAATTGGGACCAAAACTCCATCCAAAACAAAACTGTGCATCCAAAACAATATGAATATATTTTTTTTTTTTTCATTTGTTTTCAGTAAACATTCCCTAACAGACAGGAATATTTGCGGATCGTTAATTGTCGAGTGTCTAATACATATCACGATGCATGTCGCAAATTGTATTTATTGGTCGCACAAAGTCACTGGGAGTTGACACTTTCTAATGCAGGTTTGACAAAACGAGAAACAGTATTCGTCAACTGTTTAAAACATATTTGACATCATTATATCCAACACAATCATCATTTCTGTGGAGAAACTATATAACTCTTACGCTTGAAGACGTTAATCCAGATTTTACACCAGAGATGAATATGAAGCTTCAGTTTTGACTGAAGGTTTTTGCATTTCAATTTCAAATTTGCCACCTAGTCATTATGATATGCCGTCACTTGATCGTTGGGCCACCGGTTTAGTTAACACTGATTTGCAAAGAAAAAAAATTGCAATGACGCTGTTTTAGCTACAATTATTGCGAATAATGAGCCATTACTGACGGCTGGAAAAAAAATGCTGACCTTTGATGCTGAACAAGGGTATTCAGTTGTCGATGAAAACAAAGCCGTAAAGATTCCAACTGAATTTTTAAATTCCCTGGATGCACCAGGAATGCGACTACACGATTTCCGGTTGAAAATTGGCTCAGAAATTTATTCTTTTTCGCGATTTAAACCCATCTAGATTATGCAACTGTACACGTTTCTTTATCAAAAGTCAAAAATTTTATAGGGAAAGTTAAAATTTATAATTCATTAATTAGCGTCAAAATTTTCAAACACATTTGGAAGTCTTTGCTTTCCGATTCGTTTAGCTTTTGCAAAGACCATAAATAGATCTCAAGACCAAACAATGTCTACTTTCGGTTTGGACTTGAAACATAAATGTTTCTCTCATGGGCAACCATATATCGCCTTCTCACAAGTGGGAAAGTTATCATACTTTTCGTATTAGCAAAGACAGGTTAAGCAACAAGTCGAAGTCATACTTGCAAAACTTAATAAGCGTAAGTATAGTGCTTTTGCCATAGAGAATTTAGTTAGTACTTACTGAATTCAATAAGTACTTGCTTCAGCCTGCACTGTAAAAAAAAAAAAAAAAATCCGAAACGTTACTGAGTAAAAATTCTCGATACTTGCTTGCAATTCTGGCAAACCTTTGGCTATGTTTGCATTACTGCTTATAGAAGTTCCTTAATAAATCAGAAAGGTGTTAAGCTTTTTTTTCATCCCTTCCTAAGTTTACACTAAAGTTCCAGAAACACGATTAGCTTCAAACAGGAATATCTTCGAATTTTTCAGGAGGCTTCCGAGATAATTTCAGGAATGTTATTGAATTTTATCGGAAAACGTTTCTGGTTTTGGGAAGACATGTTACTGGCAGAAATTGGCCACATCAGCTGCCCATAATTTTCCAGGAACATTTATGAATCGTTTTTACATTTAATCACACCTATTATCAATCTCATATGTTTTAAAATCGGCTGTACTATTTTAAGCTCTATTAAAAATATTGATTTGATTCTTTCAAAATAATGAGTAAAAGTTTATTTTAATCCAACTTCTTCGCCACAGCAACGCGTGGCTGGGTCAGCTAGTATTATAATAATACATATGGGTGACAAAATCACACGAGCACCTATGAAATAAGAGAGAGTTTTATTAATAGGGAGTTGGACCACCCTTTGACTTAATTACAGCTTGCATTCGACGAGGGATGGATTTATACAGATCATGAACAACATTCAATAGAATATGAAGCAAGTCTTCCTGCCGAACAGACAATAATTCCAAACACTTAGATAGTAGGTGAAATCGAGCCCGGAGTTTTGTTTCCATATATCCACAAAAAAATTTTGCGAATGTTCAAGTGAGGCAACTAGGGGGCCAAGAACTATGTTATAGTTCTACCGCGAGTTCTTCAAACCAATTTCAAACGGTTTTGCCAGCTTGTTTAGAAGCTGAAGCGTTTGATACAGTGGGCATTTCTCTGGAAATAAAGTCTGAACAAAAGCATGTCCATGATTGTTCAGAATATCTGCATAGTAAGTATCTGTAACTTCACCATACATAGTAACAAGCGGCTCAAGACTCGCCAAGATATTGTACCTGTGGTGGTGTCAGAGGTGGTATATTCACTCCATTTCTCGGTTTTTAGTACATCACTGTTTAATACACATATTTACACGTTCACTCTTCCAGTGACAATCTTGCTCTGACTGCCAGTGCTGATTGTCAGTTAGCCTTGTGGGAGTTCAATTGGTTGCGCAATTGGGGTTTCCATAATTGCCCAATTGTTATTTCTCCTCTTGCATGAACTGATCTGATGAAATTATGGGTTTCCCTGATGAATTTATGGGTTTCCCACACACCTCATATCATAAGGAAACCATCCCCTTCATACTTCACATTGGGCAAGAGGCAGCTGCACTGTAAAAAAATTCCGAAACGTTACTGGTTATTTCCGTGGAACGTCTCGGGATTTCACACGTTTTCACCTATTTCCCCCGTAAAACAAGTATCTACACAAAAAAGTTTCCTGAATCGCTACAAGTTGCACGGGTGCAGACTTTTCACTATTAATTATTTCACTGGTAAATTAGGAAGGTTCTAAATCAGTTACACTAAACCTACTTAATTTTTCTAGAAGGTTCTAGAAACATGACTGGCTTTAACAGGGCAGATTTTTTACGTCTACATAAAGTTTCAAGGTTAATTTCAGAAAGGTTACTGACTTTTAACGGAAAGCGTTCCTATGTTTTCCAAGATATATTACTGGAAGAAATTGGGCACATCAGCTGCCCATTATTTTCCAGGAACGTTTCTGAATCGTTTTTACAGTGTATATCGCTATAAGATTAATGCATTTAGCCAACGCTTTTACATGGAAATACTTCTATCCTTTAACAAGTGTTAATGAGGAAAATGAAGGAGAAATATTAGAAAGCATTAAAGCAGTGTTAAGTTATATCTAGCTTCTCCCACGCAACATATTTGATTTACGGTAACGAGATGTTTTATGCTGCATATCTGAGACGAAGTGCAATAAAGTATCTCGTTGTGGAGGAGACATTTCATTGTTTAGTTCACTCGTGTACATGAAATGATTAATATCTTTCTTAGTTTCAATTTCTATTGAGTGCTAGCAACATTCCTAAACAAAAATTAAAACAGAGATTGAAACGAAAAAAAAAAAAAAAAAACGTTAAAAAAAAGTCTGAATGGGACAGGATACGCACTAATCCTATTTCGAAATTTTCATTTATTATCAATGTTACTATTTTTTGTAGTTACTTCTAGCCATGAATCATTTTTTAAACTAGCTGTCATTATTTTTTGCTAGTGTAACAAAAAACGCACCCGAGCAAAAAAGAGACTCATTGAGAAAAAATAAAACTTTTTAACAAAAAAATTGAACCGCCGAAAAAAAACTGAAAAGCAAAAAATAATTAACCGTTTTAATTAAACCTTAATAACTAAGTTCTTAAACTGATGCAAGTATACCTAAGTATATATTTTTGTAATAATTTAGAGTTTTTAATTAACCTTAATAACTCAGTTCTTAAATTAATGTAAGTATACCTAAGTAGTTTTGAGTCGGTGCCAAACAAGCAAATTAATTATTTTTGTAAAGCGTGAACCGCAGCGGTGGCGTATGGCGACACGCCCCTTCGCCGGAAAATGCCGAGCGTTCACGAAGTCAAACCCGAACGTCGTCGAGTGGTCTCGAAGAAGCACGTGTCGAGTATTTGGCTGCTACTGAGCTTTTGCCTCATATACAACAGTCAAAATGTTTATATCATTGTTCATCATACTGAAGAAGGATTTCTCATCTTGTTAAAAGCTCAAATAAATGGTTTTGTGGGTCATAGTATTATTCAGCGTAAGTATGGCACAGTGGTGGCGCTAGGAAATCCCCGACAGGGTGGCAAACTTGCCCGACAGGGGGGCATAGCTAAATTTTACTTTGCAAGATCCCCCCCCCCCCCAGAGCCTGATCATCCTGACATTGGACATGGGGCGCATTTCTATTTCAGGAAATTCATTTTGTGCCTCCTCCCCCCCATTTCCGTTTTTTTATATGTTGAAGCAATAAAATATTTCGATACTTGCGTTTTTACACAACCGTACTAAATTTGGTGGTACCTCATATCACAATGTAATATATACATTTAAAAAGTAGAAGAGATATAGTAGTATACGATAAATATATAAATGTGGTTAAACTTTGCACTAAACTGTAAATACCAAAATGATCTATCATATAACTTTTAATAGTAAATACAGACTGAATTTGGAGTGGTTTTCTGATTTGCAAAGAGATCACACTTTTAAGGCGAATTTTTAACAACAAATAGATTTTTTCCTTGTTTTGGCATTTGCAAAACTATCAATGATATCATTGTACTCTAGATTCTGAGTGAAATCATTATTTATTTTTAATTAACATGATAAATTAAGGGGATTTTAGCCCCCCCTGAAATCTAAGAGGAAGGGCCTATGCCCCACATGCCCCTGCGGTAATCAGGCTCTGCCCCCCCCCCCCCCTAAAGGCAAAAAATAAAAAATTTAAAATAGATAAAATGAAATATGTAGGGAAAAAAATCAAATTTAAAATGAAAAACATGAAACTAGGCTTTTGTGAGCAGGGTCATCGCGAGATCAATAAACTAGAACTGTCTGAGAATCAGGAATTGACGAAAAGTCTGACTATGATCAGGGCCGATCCTAGCAGGTGTGCAGAGTGTGCACCGCACAAGGGCGGCCAAAGCAAGGGGCGGCCGCAGGCCGCATCAAAAAGTTATTTTAATCAAGCAAAATTCCTCAAGAATTTCTCAAAAGATAACTTATAATCAGTCAAATAAATGTGCTAAATTTTAAATGTTCAATTATCAAAGTAAGTGCCGATTTCCCAACAGCATAGCATAGTTTAAGAAAAATAGATTGTTAGGGAACATTGTGCTGGTTTATTGTCCATTAATATCTACTTTTTACACACATGCTTCATTTGGTTGCAAAATTTATGACAGAACCGGTAATCAGGCATGGATACAGGGGAGGGGAGATGAGGGAAATGCCCCCTCCTGAAGCATGAAAGGGTGCCTTCTAAAAGGAGCACTCAGGGTCACTAATGTTTACCCTCCAAACTTTTATAGACCTAAACAATGAAGACATATTTTATATATTATATTTAAAAAAAGCTATACTGATTAGATACTCTCACAAGCATTTCAAACAACAAATTCCGTTTTCAACAATCGCGGCTGCGTGGAGAGACTGGAAAATTGCGATTCCCCTGAGAGTCAAATATATATGAATGAACTAAAATTTTGTATCTTTTCCCCTTTACAGCATTTTTTTCGAATTAAAATCACTCATGAACTGCCCGGTTTCAGATCAGGGCTCTTGCCCCGGGTAGTAAATTTAAACGTGGCTTCAAAACGAAGATCCAAAAGGATGCCATGACCTTCTTGACGAGACTAAAGAAGACTTACAATGTCGTTTTTAGGACTTTAATTTCGGAAAATTTTGCTGATTGAACCACCGATCTTAAGGACCCAATTAAATCTCTGATTCACCCCTTCCAACTTAACTTAATCAAACATAGCCTGAAAATGCTGGCTTTAAAATCCAAAATGTGTTTTCAGAGGACAACCCTTCTTAATGTCATCAAAAAATTGCTTAATGACATTTTTCCTATTTCTTTTTCGAAATTTTTGTGATGGAGGGCCCCGAAATCCATTCCCAAACATTACTATTAAAGATAGTCTCAATTAGCGTCTTTAGAGATGCCCCTAATCCCACCCCCTCAGTTTGAAATTGACTTCGGTTTCAAAAAACAGTTCGTGAGGATACACTGAACCCCCGCCCGCTCTCTGTCCCATCGTAATCAAACAATGCCTAAAATACGATTTTGGAAATTCAATTCCTAAAAAACTCTAGAAGAGAACTGCCTGGCTTATGTAACTTTTTACGGCGCTAGGGCATATACCCATTTATCGTCGAAGTGAGGTGGACAAAAGTCTAAAGTTGTGTTTTTCAGATATTAATATCGAAAAATATCCGAAAGATCCGCCGAAGCTTCCCAGTTTTGTAAGCGTCACACTGTAAAAAATCTCGGAAAACTCTCTGAATATACAAAAAAGCTTTCCGTAATACACAGATTCGTACGCCCTCAGCAGTTTTCAGCTCTTATCAAAAACCTTTCCCGTTTAGCAAGAAAGTAAGAGTCGACGCATGCGCAGCTCACACGCCAATTTTATAGTCCAGCACCAAATCCAAACTGAAACTTTCGAAAGCACGCAATGAAAACAAGTGCTGACTCATGTATGCGAAGTAACACTCATCAAGGGGATTAGTAGAAGTTTTGTTCCTCGCATGAATTCACTGAAGATAATTTTAAAGTCTTATATTTTCTTGCTTATGTATCGTCATGAGATTGAATTTGAAGCTATGTCACTTATTTTTAAGTACGAAGTGCAACTTCTCGACGCATGCTCGCGGAAGGAATACAAACTGAAATTAAAAACCAAATAGCTGCCGAGAGGACGCCATGTAAATTCGTTGCGTCGCATAACTTGTGTAGGTAATTTACTTTTTTCTTGGATACTTTTCTTCTTTCTACCAAATGGGTAATTTTTTTTGGCAGAACACATATTTAAAGTGCAAGTGTGTCTAGTTTTATTCTGTAAAATTTATGAATTGAAGATTATAAAAAAAACTTTAAATAAGTGTTATTGTGTACTTTGTTTTTATGTGTCAATCTCGGTTAATATTTGGCTGAACATTTATGTATCAAGCATTATGAATTAAATGTTATAATATGCAAATTGTCAGGTTTGATAGTTCGTCTTTAAGGTTGCATGTTTTCATTCTCTTGTAAACAGTGTAGCTAGATTGTATGAAGTAAAAAAAAAAACTATCTCTTATAATTAGGAACATAGTGCTTCAGTATTATCTAAATGACGATATCTCTTTAAATATTTGCATTAGCGAAACGCTTTAAATTAGTTAAATGTGTATTAATTTCTTTAACAAATAGATACATATATGTATTTAAAAGTGTCTTCATTTTTTTCGTTTTACGAGCCTCAATTTTACCAAAAGCAAAAAAAAAGAAAAAAAGAAAAAAGACTTAATAAAATAATTTTGTATTTTTACACCATATTAAAGTATTTGACTTATAATTTATATGATACTTTGATTTATAATGTATATGATATTTTGATTTATAATTTATATTATACATGAAATATTATTTATCTCAGCAGAGCTTCATTAGTACGATTTATTTTAGTTGCAATGTACCTGCCCTTAAGGGAAAGAAGCTGCAAATATAACAAACAAGAATTATTTCTCAATAATATATTTTTGTATATATATGAAATACACAAGCAATGAATAGCAATGAGAAAAAGAAAATTAAAAGTAGCAATTATTAGAATAAAGTTGAAAGGTTGAATTCGGAGCTCATCAGCCGTGGAAGATTCGATAAATATGGTCAAAAGACCAAAAGATATTAAACTATTTACTAAATAGAGAGTGTTTAAGCTCTAATATATGCATTACATTGGGCCAAACGCACCATATGCTAAACTATATATGCAATAAACAAGAGCTTAAACCTAAAATTAAAAGTAGGGGTTTTTTACCTCGACTAAATTAAGAAACAAGTCCCTATAATTTGTCTTCCTCAGGACAGTACCTACTGCATGCATACTAGTTTAATGTAGGACAGTCAGGAGGAATGAGTCAGTGGCCAAAATGGAACAGCTGCATTTACATGCCAAAATAAAAAGTAATATTAGTTCATGTCATTGTTTTAAAAGTGATCATTTTTAAAAAACTATGTTATTAATATACAATGTACATATGGGGAGAAGACGAGGGGCGTTCACCACGCAGACTGTGCCATTGACATTTTCAGGGGGTTGCTTTTTCAATGGGGGTGGGCGCTTCATAGCATTTTATGGGTGCACCATCACTCTTATGGTGGGGGGGGGGATTCTCGTATATATGAAATGGAATAATCATGTAATAGAGTTCAATGTTTTAATAAATAAAATATATATTGCATTTTGCGCACACTGTAAAAATAAAATCAGTAACCTATTTTGAATAAGTATTTATATTTGTGATGAGCTGGAAAAGGGCAAGAACAGAAGAATCAACCCGAATGGTTCCAGCAGGGGGACTTGGTGTCATATTTAAATTCATCAATTTCTCTGTTGGTACTTTTCGGTACACTTTGTTCGTCAGAGAAATTGACTTGAGGTGAACGAATTCCGGAACGCGAAGGGTAGGTAAGTCCTGTCAAATTTTATCCGAAGATAAAAGCTATCAAGTTTGATACAAGATATGTTTTTAAGTTCTGCATTAAAAATACAATATGTTGATAGTTTTGTCTTGAAAATATTGGAGAGAAAAACTGAAGTTTAAGATTGTTTAACAAACAATCCCCACTTTTCAGAAGATGCCCCCCTCCAATTCCCCTACGATTTTGTGATTAGGAATGAAACTACTAGATTATTTCATAATTTTTCAAAAATTTATAACTGTGCATATGTTATGCTGTTAACCATGCTATCTGTCATTAGAAATTCAAAAAAAAAAAAAAAAATTCACGAATGATTCTGAAATTGCTTGTATTATTGCTCTTAGATATGAAAGAAAAGAAACTGATATGGTATGCAATACTATAATAAAGAATTATATTTTAGAAAAAATCACGGAAAAAGGATTCCGAAATTCCCGGAAACGTTTTTGAAAATTGTTTGGAGAATTCCGAAATACTCGGAAACTTTCGAAACTTTCATGAACCACAGCTGCACAGAATACTCAGAAACATATCTGGAAATTACGGAAAGAGGATTCCGAAATATTCAGACACGTTTCTGGACATTACAGAAAGAGGATTCCGAAATACTCAGAAACGTTTCTGAAAATTACAGAAAGAGAATTCCGAAATACTCAGACACGTTTCTGGACATTACAGAAAGAGGATTCCGAAATACTCAGAAACGTTTTTGAAACTTTTATGAACCACAGCTGCACGATATACTCAGAAACGTTTCCGGATTTTTTTTACAGTGGCATAAAATTGCGCTTTTAGAAATATCCGCTTGGGAGCCCCAAAGCCCTTCCTTCCCAAAAATAGCCTAAAATGGATTTTAGTTCCGAAAAATATTTCGGTTCGGAATTTTTTCACGTTTTCCCTATCGTTTTCAAATATAGCCAGAAATGGGTTTTTGAAACAATAGTGCCAAGAAATTACCGGAAAAAAGCCGCCAGATCCCTTACCGTCACCAGAGACAGCCTAAATTTGCGTTTCAAACTTCAATTTCGAAAACTTTCAATGGGAGATGATTGAATCTCCCTCCCTCTAGCAACGTCAACAAAGATAACCCAAAACTGCTAATTTAAAGCTCCAGTTTCGGAAAATTTTCGGGAAGAGCGGCGATTTTTCCTAAGCTACGGTCACAAAAAATAGCTTCGAATTGATTTAAATTTTGAAAGAATTTTAGGAGAGAACTCCAACATTACTTTTCCCCTGAAGTCTCGAAAAAGTTCCTAAAATAGCGATATTTAACGTCAATTTCGAAAATTTCTCCATGCACCTTGAATATACCCGACTCTTTTCTCCTTGCAACCAAACACAACCAAAGATTACTAAAACTATTTTTCACACGCCAATTTCAATAATTTTCTGGGAGCATACCCCCCCCCCCCCGGATCTCCCTCCTCCATCCTTTCACTGATGTCACCGAAGAAAGACTATAAAATGCGTTTTTACGACTGGTAAATTTTGGCATCTATTATTTTCTTCAAAGATATAAATTGTACCTAAGAAGTTTCTTACTAGAAAATTTTTCTTCATTTTTATAAGTTCAACCTTCTGTTTTTTTTTTTTTTTTATTTTTCTTTTTTTTTTTATTAGAACTTGATTTTGAAATTTGAAGAAATATTTATATGGACGTCAAAGATTAGTCAAAATATGCAAATTACTCTTGAAGGGCGGCACAGTAGGTCTTTGCACACGGGCGGCCGACACCCTAGGATCGGCCCTGACTATGATGTAAAATCATTAAAAATGTGTGCCCAACAGAATTTTATGCAGAGAAAGAAACTTAACAACAGGAATTTAGTTGTGCTTGTAGAATTTAGGGGGGTCCGGGGGTTCTCCCCCGGAAATTTTTCGAAATTGTAGCTCTGAAAACGCAATTTTAGATGATCTTCGGTAATTTCATGGAGAGAAGGATTTGGGTGTTTACCCCCAAAGAATTTTAAGAAATTGAAGTCGAATAAACGAACTTTTAGTCGATCTGTAATGGTATTTTATAGGGAGTGAGAGTCGAGGTGCAGCCCCGAAAAAGTTTTAAAATTAAAGTTTCGAAAACACAATTTTAGGTCATGTTTGGCAACGTTAGGGTGATGGGGTTAGTGACCGATTAAGATACTGAGGGTCCGCCCCCCCCCCTTCCGTAATCAAACCTTATAAACACACAAATTTACGGAGGGAAACTCCAGGGCTCAAGGTTATAGCGGTGCTCATCAACTAGCTCAAAATATTTATTGAGGAGCAGAGAAACCCACATCTTAAGCAAACAAAAGAAGAGCAACTAATATTAAGTTAAAAAATTCAAAAGAAACTTGAGCCCGATACCTAGCTTTATATTAAGATGAACCTCGCGAGTCAGAACATGTATAAAATTAAATTTATTTATATTTTCTTTCATTATGTTATTTTTCCGGGATAACTTGGGAAAGCATGGAAAATGGAAAACGATTACAACTACTAAGTTTTGCTAGCGCAAAAGCAGAATCAAGAGAAAAAATTGAAAATCTTTTGAAGAGCCTATTTTGCTAAAACCCATTACAAGTATTTTATTTGATAACAAATAGAAACTGGAAATGGGTAAAAATTTTGCGCTAAAAAAAATGGAAAAGGTGCAAATTTTTACGATTTTTAATTAATTTGTATGGTAATAAAAGGTCTACATCGATTAGGACTAGCTGGTGGTGGATGGAGCCGGCGGGCAACCGGGCTAATCAGATAAATAATCATGATAGTTTCATAGGGGTCGCAAACATATTTCATTCCTAGATTTTTAAATATCATCGTACAAATCACAGCTATTTGGAGGAAAATGTGTGGGCCGCCTAAGCATGTTTGAAATAGAAAATAAAAGTTAAAATGTAGTGAGCGAGATTTAAATTATTGAAATGAATAGTCACACCAGCAGTTCTAAGCAAGACTACGGAGTCGGAAGAAAAATGACCGACTCCGACTTCGGGAAAGAGCCTTCGACTCTGAGTCCAAGAACTGGCATGGTTGCAGATTTTAAGGGAAAATGATCGACTCCGACAGTTGAATTTTTAAACCTTCAACTTCTGACTCCGACTTCTTTACCTCAAAATCAGTCCGACTTCAACTCCTCTTCGTTGGTTCTAAGTTTTTGAAATGTACTAAACAAAAGTAATGTGTGTGTGTGTGTGTTTTGTGTAATCCAAAAAAAACGAAACTTGATAATATGATCGGCACTATGCTAAACTCGGTACAAACGAAGGTGAAAAATCGCGAATCTCGTTTTTCAAATTCAATGGTTTGCCGTAGTACTCAAAAAGGGCTATTACTACTGTACACTCCCCATTATCCGCGGAATTAGTGGCCCAAGTACCGCGGATAACGAAAGTCGCGGATAATGCGAAAAAGGTTTAAAACCAGAGGTAAAGAAGACAGAAATTATCTTTTGCTTGCGAATGATTGTATTGTAAATAAAACGTGAAACGTTTAAAAGAGATGCGGCAACATTAAAAAATATTTGTATTTCAAGCTCTACAGAACTAAAATAAACTAAAATTTAAATCATGAGTAGGAACTTTCCGTCAACCTAAAACATTCAACATCCCAGAAGTGAAAACAGTGACCACAACAAAAAAGACCAACCCCGTCAGAGAATTCCCAGAAGACCTGCAGGCGTTTTCCTAACCTTTCTCAATCGGAACAGATGATAAGGATATAATGTCGTACGCTCCTTAGGGGATAAACTAGGGGTCTTCAGTAAACACATGTGTTTTACCGAAATCAGCTGAACGCTTTCTCTTGAGGCACGTGCATACCGACTTTCACGTTTTTTGAGAAGGAGCACTTGTTGTGGGAAAGGGGAAAAAAATCGAATGCCGGACATAACGTCCAAATCCAAAACGTCCATGGACATAACGTCCATGACCAAAACGTCCAACGGACAAAACATCCGAAGGACATAACGTCCGACGGACATAACGTCCAGCGGACATAACGTCCAACGGACACAATGTCCGAGGGACAAAAGGTCCAGGGACAGAACGTCCACATTTTTGGACAGCTAGGACATAACGTCCAGTTTTAGAAGTTTATTTCTAAAATTTAATTAATAATAGGATTGGCATTGAACAATAGGTTATACTCAAATAATATTCATAACATCGTTCATTATTCCGTCAAACTCTGTTCTCTTGTGTTTGTGTGTGTGTGTGTGCGTGCGAGGTGGGGGGCTGCTTCTAACATTGGATTATAAAGTATATTCATAAATAGAGCTGATTAAAATTTGTCTACTAAATGTCTCATGTATTAAAAGTAATAAAATCATAGTTTTAAAAGTACTTTTTATTACACACTGGATGGTTATAATCAAAAGTAGTTTATAAGCACCCCCCACCCCCCACCTTTTTTAAATCTTCGAACTACTACTCGTTTCTGAGTAACAAATTTTAATCTTAGCCGACCCCTTATCTTCTGTATGGAGAATGTTTTGTCGCCGGAATGGTGTATCCTTTATTAGGAGGCATTATTTTTGGGCGGGAAAACTGCCTGCGCGGATCGCGGGATGTCACCTTTTCTCGGTTAGTGGAAAGATTTCCTAGCCTAGATCGTCCCCCAGGCGAGGGGGGAAGATTTCTGCTCTCTTCTTGTTGGGAGTGTAGTAAGGAAGGTATGGATTTGAGAATGAGCGTGAAACGATTCCGAAACTGTTGCGCGTTCCGCGTTCTTTCCCTCAGATGGAAATGCGACATTTTAATGACGACTTTTGTATATTTTTTTACTGGAAAACTGGATTATCATTATTATTTTCTCTTTTTTTTTTGCTTCCTTTTTTTAATGAGTCTGGCCTCATGTAAACAAATTAAATTATTTAATGCTTTGAGAAAGAGATTGAAGAAAAACCTTTAATAATTTAAACAGACACATGGTTTAAATTAAATAATTAAATATTTATAAGATGGTTTTAAAAATATCTTACGTATTTTCTTAAAATATTTATAAAACTAATTTTTAACATTTTGAAATAACTTTAATCTTTATCTTTACTTTAATAGGGTTGTTTTCTTCAGACAAAAATATTACTTTTAGTCACTGAAATTAATAGAATATGCAAAAAAAAAAAAAAAAAAGACATCTAACATGGAGAGAGAAAAAACTTTCAATTTCCCACCGCTTAATTTTTAACTATTTTTTTTAAACAGTCCAATTTTGAAAATAGGCGTGGTTTTTTATGACGTCACAATTATGTACTTTGGCGCATCTCCGCTGGCACGGAATGCTTACGCTTGCTGTCTACCGCGTTTCCAGGTTATGATAATTCAGAAGCGAATTGAATACTGCGCTCTACGCTTGCTATCAACCATACCGTTTCAAGTACATGTGAGTAAAGATGCTAGTTAAATATTGCGCTCTGCTCTAATGGCATCGGTGAATTGCATTTCATCATTTGTGATGTCATGTGCAGAAGCGATGACATCACAAATGTGCAGAAGCAATGAAATTGAACCAATTAAAGTATATTTTAACTTTGTCAAATTATTTAAAAAATGGTCAAATCTTATGTTTTTTAGCATGTTCTTGCAGAAAAAATACTTTTCAAATTTCGGAAACAACCCAATAATTTATTTCGTTTTCTTTCATTCTTTTTCCTTCCTCCTTTTTTTGTATCTCTTTTTTTTTCAAATCAATTATGATTTTGTTTAAATATTGTGACTCACCTTTGTTAGACTCAAAGAAACAAAATATTTATTTTTTTTTTATAAAATATTTATTCATTCAAAACCAAACTATTTAGCTATTTTTTAAGCGATCGAGATTGTTTATAATGTTTCACTTTGGCATAGAGTTTTATTCACTTAGTGATTAGTAGTTTGCGGCTTACGTAGTGTCTATGATAATTTATATATTTATAATCTCATCTGCTTTCTTATCACGTTAAAAATGCAGTACTGTGTGGTTTCACATTCTTTCTTTCTTTTTCTTTCTTTCTTTGGTGATGTCTTTCGAATCGGAAATTCTTTGCACCTGTTTTTTTTTTTTTTTTGTTTCTGCATACATTGCAGTATTATTTATCTTTAAACCCTTAGATACTATAACCGTTGCGCAACTTTATAAATGATTATTTTTTAAATCATATCTAACCTAAGATTTTCTAGTGCGAAAGATGTTCAAATGAACTTATTTAAGTAGATTTTTCATTTTCGTTTTGTCTGCTTTAAAACGAAAAGTTCTTTTTTCTTTTTCTTCAATGAACCAGTTTTTTATAAAGTGGCACGTCTTTTACATAATATTACAGCTACGGGCAGTTTTTACTGCATTAATTTTCTGCTAATTGCTTCCAGTATTATGGTATAACTCTCAACATTTCAACTTTAAAATAATCGACTACAGAGCGCAGATTCTCTAAAAGAAGAAACTCCCCCGGGCAGAAATACTCTTCCAAGACCAAACGCCTTGTTATTAGAGATATACTGTATTCAACGTTAAAGACAATTTAATTGAAATGAAAAAAAAAGGCGTGCACGAGTTTCGAAGATCCAAGAAACCTTTTCTTAAATGCTTCCAAGACAGGTGCCATTCTTTACCAGTTGTTCTCAATCTGGGGGGGGGAGGGGGGAGGTGCATCCAAAGGGTGCGTAGAAGAATTTCAAAGGGGCTTGAGGGTATACCGCTAAAATAAAAATAAAATAAACAAATATTAATTTAATTTTGCATCATGAATATTAAAAAGCAGCGTTAGCTCTCACATTAATGTTGTGAAAAAGTGAGTAATGGAGCACGCGACACTCACCTAGATCCTGAATTACATCACAAAATTGTATACTTCTTTCTTTCTAGGGCCGTTATCTCTTCCCCCCCCATAGCCCCCATATCTTTCATAGTTTTACTGACTATATTTATAATTCAACTTACTAGATGCATTGCGTATAAAACTTAATAAATGAGTGTTCTGCATTTTCTACGTTTAACTTGCTGTTGTCCTTCATTTTTGTTTGCACTCTATTTCGGTCAACTTTTTGTTTTTTTTTTTTTTGGTCGAGAGAGAACGAACTTTACGCGTCATTTTCTTACATCTAAATTTTGAATGAATTTTAACCAGCTAAATCCATTTACTTCAATACATAAAACCCAGACATTGAATACAGCAAGGTGTAATACATATTACATAAAACCTGCAACGATTGCGTATCGAAGTGTAAAAATCTCACATTTCAAGGACTTGGTCTCTTGACATTTTATTATGGAAGAACAGATAGTTCCCAGTAATTTGACCGCGAGTTATCCAATTCAAGTCCTTTTTTCACGACCTATTCGAAGTGTATATAAAGATGATTTTTAAGCATACTTTTCTTCTAATGTTATAATTCATTGTCTTACATGAATATGCCAATAAGTATGCTCATTTCTTTCTTACTGAAAAAAGCGTTCCTTGTAACTCCGAAACACGTGTCTGCAGTAACCTGAAATTTGCTTTTCGACGTTGATATTTCCTATTTTACTATTCCTTACGTTTTTCCGTATGAATTCTTCGATCAAGTTTTCAAGCAACTGAAGGACTATTGTTGATATAATTGCGCTTAGTATGTGGTGTTGGGTCTCTAATTTCTATCGAAATAACACTTTGATTTTCTTCCTCCATAGTTAGCATCTATTTGAGAGACATTTAAAAATTAGCCCCCACCCCCTTCTTCTCCAACTTTATAATTTGACTTTAAAGGTTATTGCCGTTTCCTTTTGAAAATATCCTTGCAAATGTGTATATTTTATTGGAAAAATATATTTTTTATAAGATAATTACCATCCGTATAGCAATGAGCACATTTCAAATCATTTTTTGATAACTGTTTTTAATATTCAAAAGTTTCATGAACAGTTAAGACAGCGGCGTTTTGATTCTTTAAAATAATGTCCAAATTATAAAGTTGGGGAAGAAGGGGGGGGGGGGGTCTTATTTTTAAATGTCTCTCAAATAGATACTAACTATAGAGGAAGAAAATCAAAGTGATATTTCGATAGAAATTAGAGACCCAACACCACATATTAAGCTCAATTATATCAACAATAGTCCTTCAGTTGCTAGAAAACTTGATCGAAGAATTCATATGGAAATACGTAAGGAATAGTAAAATTGGAAATATCAACGTCAAAATGCAAATTTCAGGTTACTGCAGACACGTGTTTCGGCGTTACAAGGAACGCTTTTTTCAGTAAGAAAGAAATGAGCGTACTTATTGGCATATTCATGTAAGACAATGATGACATAATTGTTCTATATATATACATATACATATATATATATATATATATATATATATATATATATATATATATAATATTCTTAGAACTTAAAATAAAATATTATACATTTAGACAGCGCAAATGCAGCTAAAGTGTTAAATGTATATTATATATATCTCATTTAAAGTCTCACTCGTAAGTGGCACACTAGCAAGTGTATGAAACAAAAACAACAAGAAACATATAATAATAATAACAGTATAAATTGAAAAACTATGCGAAGTTGAACAATATGAACTTTAGAATTTTAGAATGGGCAGTAACTGCTACGTTATCAAAGAGCTGGATCAGTTGGCATAATATATTAATTTGCAGGTTTCTATAGAGATATATTATGCCAACTGCTCCAGCTCTTTGATAACGTAGCAGTTACTGCCCATTCTAAAATTCTAAAGTTCATATTGTTCAACTTCGCATAGTTTTTCAATTTATACTGTTATTATTCTTATATGTTTCTTGTTGTTTTTGTTTCATACACTTGCTAGTGTGCCACTTACGAGTGGGACTTTAAATGAGATTATATATATATATATATATATATATATATATATATATATATATATATATATATATATATATATATATATATATATATATATATATATATATATATAAGAGAGAACAAAAGTACCGTAAAATGGGGCTACTTGGACCCGAAATTTCATATTTTTTGCGAGTTTTACACTGAATGCTTTGTTAAACCCATAATCTGAACTGATAACCTTGTTTTTACCACTTTCAGACGGTTCTGCTACCACCTTAAGCCTTTTTTAAACAACAATTTTAACTCGATATTTTTTTTCTATTTTTGAAAATTGGGTTCAAGTAGCCTCGTGCTAGGGCTACTTGGTCCCACTCAGCAAATCCATTAGAAAAAGCTATAAAACAGGTGGTGGTATCAAGAAAGACCAATGATTTTGAAAAATAAACTCAAAACGTATATTCTAGTGAGCAAACTATTTATATAAATTGCAAATTATTTATATAAGTTAATATAAAATCAACATTTACATAAAAAACATATTTTTAGGCAAACATAATTTCTCAAATAGAAACAATATCCAACTACAGCTAAAATTAATTGAAATGCTCTTTATTTAAACGTTACAAAGAATGAAAACCTCTCAATTGACTGGCTTGGATGATTTTGTTTTCTTTGATATTTTTTAATAACTGCTCTTCCAAGCTACCAAACACTACAGGAAGCCCAGGCTTGTTTTGCGAAAGATATTTTAATTTCCTTTTAAGAGTTGATGTACTGAAGTCAAAATGGGCTGATGCCATTCTCTAAGACATTTCTCCGGAATTAGTTGAAGCTGGACACAATTGTAATTTTTCCTCTTAATAATCAGGATTATTTCCTACTTCAAAGGGTTCTCTTTTACTTTCGGACCCTTTGTATCCTTAGATTTGCAAAAAAAAAAAACGGGTATAAATAGTAACTAACTTCTTTATTTTAAAAGATTACAAACCTTACTTACATAATTTAGTGACGAAATGTGGTTTGAGGTTGTTTGAACGCTGGGTTCGAGTAGCCCCATTTTAAGGCAACCAGTGCACTTTTACTAACTTATATTAGTTACTGTTATTAATTATATAGCTACAACCTTAAAACACTGTTATTTTATTAAGAAATAGAATGCAAACATAAAACTATCTTGACCTTGATGATACCAGATGTTTCCATGAACTTAGATGTGAAAGTTTGCAGACACACAAAAAACAACTGTTTAGACAACTTGCTATCATAACCTCAATCAGAAAAAGCTAGGAATAGCAGAAACTTTGTTTCATAATCCAGCCTCTACCTAGTACTGCTACCTGTCATGGATAAAGTTTTTTTTAATTCTATACATAGAGTTATAAGGATCAGGAAGGATTTTAAACACTTTTTCTCATGCGTTCAGGTAGCCCCTGGAGGCTCAATTAGCCTCGCTTTACGGTTACTTCAAAATGTCCTCGAACTCTTCACTAGTTTTTCAATTGCATACAATAGTAGTTTGTGTTTCATACCAATTATAATTACTTTGACTTCTGGTGGAATCCATTATCAAGAATGCGAAGATGAGGACAGGCCCGTCATTTCGAACATTTCGAGGCGGGGGGGGGGTACCCCTTTATACCCGATACAAATTTATACCAAAAAGCAGCAAAACCACACCCACTGTATCCAATTACATTAATTTTTCAAAACCAGAGGGGTCTTTTAGATGACGTGCCTGGATTAGGAAGTAGTTTTCAGCAGTTCTTTCTATAAAAATGCATTTTTTTATTTGTGCACAAAAATTCTATTGGTCAAATTGACCCACTCCATGGTTCAGGTATATGTGCTAATAATTTTAAAAATATTTAAGTTACGGATTTTTAAATTTGGCAAATCGTAGTTGACTTAAAATGATTAAAAGTTACAAAAGGATTTTCTTCCACAATAAAAAAGTTTCGCGATATGGTAAATTGAACATCGTTATGGGTCAAATGGACCCGAAGTGGTTCGAATTTTAATGCAATTTTAATCAAGTTGAAAATAAATATCATTTGAGAAAAGTGAGAAAAATACCATGAGGATTAAAACTTTTACTTTGTCAGAATCAAAGTAATCCGTCTTTGTAAAAAATGATTGAAATTATGAATATATTGGAAAAAAAGGGGGGGGGGCTACAGTTACAGCCTGGGTTATTTGCAACCATAAAAGTTCATAAGTAATTGTATCTTTTTTTCTTCTTTTAGGGACGTTAGTTGCAGATAAATCCATAAATACGACTTTTTCTTAATAAGATGTACATTACTGCCTTTTTCAGGTGTTTTTCGATTCTTTTAACTGAAGAAAATATTTTGATATTTTGCATTTTATAAGGAGAAGAAAAATTGGACTAATTATGGAAAGAAATTTCTTCAAAATAAATATTGCCCCTTCCAGTAGTCAAAAATTCTTAAGAGTAGAGTTATTCTATTTTCCTCACATAAATGTGTCTAAAGCAGTTTAATTATACCCATGCAAAATAAGATTTCCGAAAAGAGTTGGCAACAGAAAGAAATATAACTTAACTAAGAAAGAAAATAAAAAGTCGGTATAGGATAGCAATGGTATAGGATGGCATACTCAAAGGTTGCAACAAAGAAATACATGCTGCACCCTCAAGATTTTTTCATTATATTAAAGACGGTAACACCGAGTTTTGAAACTCAGTGGAACTGTTCAAAATCAAAATGAGGGGAGGGGTTGGGAAACGGTGGTAAATTTTGAATTGAGATCTTCATGAAAAAGTGCTTCATATATTTTTGAATGAGAAATACATGATAGAAAAGGAGATATATATATATATATATATATATATATATATATATATATATATATATATATATATATATATATATATATATATATATATATTAATATCAGGTGTTTTTTCTTCAGGAGTAAAGAGTGCGGTATTACCCGGCATATCACAAACATTTTGGGACATGTTTGAGTATCACAGCAGTTTTTGGCGTTGGCCCCACTGGTTGTAGGTGTTTTAAAATTTGAAAGAAAAAAAAATTATGTTCCCTTTTTCTTCCTCTCCTTTATTTTAACATAATGCTTTTCAATAATTTTTCGAATGCTATTACTGTACATCGTAAAGAACGGAGAATGACCTCATTTCTGTACCACGTAAATATAAATCAATTTGAAACGCTGAGAGAGACTTGATTTTAAGATTTGGCAGATTATAGTATGTGTATTTTGACTGTGGAGTAATTAGCCATGAGGAAGAACTTATTAACAATACAAATGAGATTAATTGCTGTAACAACTTTACAAGAGTGCAATTTAGATATTTTTCAGAATATAATTAACTAACATTTTCAGCCAACTTCCTTAACCAATTTTCCTTAACCCAAAGCTTCCTTAGCCAAGCTTTCTTAGCCAAATAACCTTTCATAACACTGTACTGCAGGGTGGAGCTTATTTTTGAAACCTTCTCACCCCCTAATTTGGTTCTTTTTTGTGAAAAAAAAAAAAAACAGACAAGTTTTGGCAATTTGGTTCTAGCAATATTTAGAGATAGCTCAACGATGGGGAAATATTTGATGCATATGCATGCATTCATATATACAACACATGGAAATTTAATTTAATGATAAAATCATAAAAATACATTCATTACTACTTCAGTTTTCTATTTAAATTATGTAAGGCATTACTAGACTACGTAAAACTATAAATAAAAGGGGAAAAAAATAAACAGATGAATCGTTTTGTGTTGCTATCACAGAATACATTAACTACACTGTAAAAAATCTCGGAAAACTCTCTGAATATACAAAAAAGTTTTCCGTAATACACAGATTCGTACGCCCTCCGCAGTTTTCTGCTATAATCAAAAACGTTTCCCGTTTAGCAAGAAAGTAAGAGTCGACGCATGCGCAGCTCTCACGGCAATTTTATAGTCCAGCAGCAAAACTAAACTGAAACTTTCGAAAGCACGCAATGAAAATGAGTGCTGACTCATGTATGCGAAGTAACACTCATCAAGGGGATTAGTAGAAGTTTTGTTCCTCGCATGAATTCACTGAAGATAATTTTAAAGTCTTATATTTTCTTGCATATGTATCGTCATGAGATTGAATTTGAAGCTATGTCACTTATTTTTAAGTACGAAGTGCAAATTCTCGACGCATGCTCGCGGAAGGAATACAAACTGAAATTAAAAACCAAATAACTGCCGAGAGGACGCCATCTAAATTCATTGCGTCGCATAACTTGTGTAGGTAATTCACTTTTTTCTTGGATACTTTTCTTCTTTCTACACCAAATGGGTAATTTTTGTTGGCAGAATTTTATTCTGTCATAAAAATCACCTTTTTGGTGACCAAAGCCTGCAAAAGACCACCACCGACGAATAGGTAAGTCGCTTTGCAACTCTATTACTTTAAAGAGATTTAGTTCATATAAATCTCGTTAAAAAAAAACTATTTTCTTCAGTATTATTTTTTTGTTGTGAACTATTGCAATTTGAAAATATTTCACATTATATAGAACACATATTTAAAGTGCAAGTGTGTCTAGTTTTATTCTGTAAAATTTATGAATTGAAGATTCTAAAAAAATTTAAATAAGTGTTATTGTGTACTTTGTTTTTATGTGTCAATCTCAGTTAATATTTGGCTGAACATTTATGTATCAAGCATTATGAATTAAATGTTATAATATGCAAATTGTCAGGTTTGATAGTTCGCCTTTAAGGTTGCATGTTTTCATTCTCTTGTAAACAGTGTAGCTAGATTGTATGAAGGGCATTCCACGGTATTTTGGACATTATGTAGAGTCCGTAACGTGACCTTTTTTTGCCATAACTTTTTAATTTACCGTTAGATTTGCAAATTATTTTAATTTGAGTTGGTGTGTTGGTAGGAAAAGATCAAAATAAAATAATATGCTAATCAAACAGTAAATTAAAAAGTTATGGCAAAAAAGGTCACGTTACGGACTCTATATAAGTGTCAAAAATACCTTGGAATGCCCCATGAAGTAAAAAAAAAAACTATATCTTGTAATTAGGAACATAGTGCTTCAGTATTATCTAAATGACGATATCTCTTTAAATATTTGCATTAGCGAAACGCTTTAAATTAGTTAAATGTGTATTAATTTATTTAACAAATAGATACATATATGTATTTAAAAGTGTCTTCATTTTTTTCGTCTTACGAGCCTCAATTTTACCAAAAGCAAAAAAAAAAAAAAAAAAAAAAAGACTTAATAAAATAATTTTGTATTTTTACACCATATTAAAGTATTTGACTTATAATTTATATGATACTTTGATTTATAATGTATATGATACTTTGATTTATAATGTATATGATACTTTGATTTATAATGTATATGATGTTGCTTTTTCAAGGGGGGGTGGGCGCTTCATAGCATTTTATGGGTGCACCATCACTCTTATGGTGTGGGGGGGGGTATTCTTGTATATATGAAATGGAATAATCATGTAATAGAGTTCAATGTTTTAATAAATAAAATATATAATGCATTTTGCGCACACTGTAAAAATAAAATCAGTAACCTATTTTGAATAAGTATTTATATTTGTGATGAGATGGAAAAGGGCAAGAACAGAAGAATCAACCCGAATGGTTCCAGCAGGGGGACTTGGTGTCATATTTAAATTCATCAATTTCTCTGTTGGTACTTTTCGGTACACTTTGTTCGTCAGAGAAATTGACTTGAGGTGAACGAATTTAGGAACGCGAAGGGTAGGTAAGTCCTGTCAAATTTTATCCGAAGATAAAAGCTATCAAGTTTGATACAAGATATGTTTTTAAGTTCTGCATTAAAAATACAATATGTTGATAGTTTGTCTTGAAAATGTTGAGAGAAAAACTGAAGTTTAAGATTGTTTAACAAACAATCCCCACTTTTCAGAAGGTACCCCCACTCCAATTCCCCGACGATTTTGTGATTAGGAATGAAACTACTAGATTATTTCATAATTTTCCAAAAATTTATAACTGTGCATATGTTATGCTGTTAACTATGCTATTTGTCATTAGAAATTCCAAAAAAAAAAAAAAAAAAATCCACGAATGATTCTAAAATTGCTTGTATTATTGCTCTTAGATATGAAAGAATTGAAACTGATATGGTATGCAATACTATAATAAAGAATTATATTTTAGAAAAAATAACGGAAATAGGATTCCGAAATTCTCGGAAACGTTTTTGAAAATTGTTTGGAGAATTCCGAAATACTCGGAAACGTTTTCGAAACTTTCATGAACCACAGCTGCACAGAATACTCAGAAACATTTCTGGAAATTACGGAAAGAGGATTCCGAAATACTCAGAAACGTTTCTGAAAATTACAGAAAGAGGATTCCGAAATACTCAGACACGTTCTGGACATTACAGAAAGAGGATTCCGAAATACTCAGAAACGTTTCTGAAAATTACAGAAAGAGGATTCCGAAATACTCAGACACGTTTCTGGACATTACAGAAAGAGGATTCCGAAATACTCAGAAACGTTTTTGAAACTTTCATGAACCACAGCTGCACGATATACTCAGAAACGTTTCCGGATTTTTTTTACAGTGTACCTTTAAAAAATGTTCGAAATATATTTTCTGAAACTTAGTTTTTAGAAATCATGAATAATTTGGATCAGAATTGAAGACTTGGTTTTAATTCTTAAGGCTAGACTTGGCTCTTACTTGCTTTCAAACAATGTAATTATTAGGCGGTAGCAGTAAAGCTCACTTAATTGTGCTAAAAATATAGAAAATTTAATAAATTGTAACTATGATAGAAAATTAATCTATAATCTTACTGAAGAACTTGATCATTTATTGAGCTGCTGGGAAAGAAATTTATTAATTTTACGCAGTTCCTACAGAAAAAAGTGAGACTGAAGCTATTTAAGATTGGTAATGTTGATATGGCAGCATTTGTCCAATGATTTTTAGTCGCACCAGTCCAAACACTGATCCCAATAAACTAAAGAAACTTCTTCCACGTGCTAGCAAACATCAAATCATAGAGTGTAGATAATTAGTTTATTCTTAAAAGCATGCATAGGAATTACATCCTCTCCTGAAGAATGCGCTGCTTAAAAGTTTAAAAAATATTAGGATTTTTTTTTTTTTTTTTTTTTTTTTAGTGAAGTGTGAGCCGGGAACTTCATTAAAGATTATTGCAAAACTAGTAGAAAGCATAACGTTAAAGACCCCATCGACTATGCAAACAAATACCTAAAACAAAATAAACCAAAGATAAGGAGATTGTAATGAATTTCTGGAACTTATAAACATCTTTTTTTGTTGGTCCAGCTTAGTATAATTACATTTATAAGCTATTGTCACAGGGAGCAATTCTACCATATATGGTCTTAAGTCGTATATTTCCTCAAGCTCCGAACATCCAAAACTCAATTTATATTAAATTCAAAAGGAGAAGGACAATGTCCAATGCACCTTTTCATAGTTTGTATATATTTGAAAGCTCAGATGTCTGCACTGCAAGCTTCCAGAGTTTCTTACAATTATCTGTTTCTGAAATCGCTACTTGAATTTTCATCAATAATTCAACATTTCTGAATCAAATTCAAATAAATTTTCAAATCACTTGCAATATTTATTAGGACTTGTGGTGTTTAACTTCATTGGATAGTTGTCAGTATATCAACAAAAAGACTGATGTTGATGGTGAATGATATGTAAAATTAAGTTTCTGCTAAAGTAGAAATTACACCAAAAAATCAGTGTTGAGTTGAATTGAATTAAAAACAAAATCTTAGAAGACTTTGTTACAAATGAGTCAATAATATTATTTCCATTGTTGGAATTTTCTTCTGATGAATATCTTGGAAATAATCTGGAAGATTTAACAGAGTAAGGAGGATAACTTTCAGATAAAGGACATAATTAAAGTCCTAGGAGCAGTAAATGGTCATACAAACAAAATGTGGAAATTGCTCTTATGGGAGACAGTGGGTTAACCCCAGTGGTGTAAACCAACATCAATTCCTTTTACAAGCTATTGAAAGTCAAAGTATACTGCTAGTAGAGACAAAAGTCTTAGTTTTTGCATTAATGATACATTTTTTATTTCAAATAAAAAGTTAAGTCGATGTGTACAATAATGTTTAAAAATTTTGGAATTTATACGGTAATTGTAAACACATTTTGTTAAGTTTCGAGAAATCGTTCTTTTCGGTTATCTTTCAAGCTTTGATTCCGTTAATTTACCTCTAAATAATTTAATGCATTATTCAAACTGGCCTGCAAAAAAACAGAAAAAAAAAATCGCGGCTTTTAAGATCTAACCTAATGCACTGCTGAAAAATCGTTTCCAACAACGTAATTTAATTTTTAAAAAAATTATAATTTTTAGTACTTTTGAGAAGCGTGGACGGAAGGTTTGTTATAATATTACTAGAAAATCGCCCGTCAAGGTATGATGGGTGAAAATTTGCTTCTACATTTTAGCTCAGCAATTGCCTGTTTGGTGATATTTTGACAGTTGAAGTTTTAAACCCAACTCCAGTGGATTAAATCAAAACTCCAGTAGATAGAGTTCATTGTTGACCATTTAGTCATTGCTTGCATGTTAAACATCACCAAAACGTATTATCAAATTATCATGCCATGGCGCGAGTTTCATTGTTGAAACACGCGAGTTACTCGATCATCCGCTATTATTTATATTAGGATAAAACTACATGGAAATGTGTCTCTACGTGGTTGAAGAAATCTTAATAATTTTGTAAAACAAAAAATGCGAATAGATGCAAATTTATAAAACCAAATGTGTATATAATTTTTATTTTCGAGACATTCACTGCTTTGATCTTTTCATATTGTGACTGTATTATCAATTATTGAATGATTGATTTCCCAAACTTTGGCTAGTGCAAATTTTGATCTTGTGGTAGCTTTATTATTTCTAAATAATTCATATTTGTTTTTTTTTATAATTTAATTTTTAAAAATCCTTAGTCAGTTTTAAACAGAAAAAAATTATAATACGGTAGTAAAAAATTATATTCAGCGAGTGGTAATTCTAAAAATGCCATATTTTGTTACAAGAACAATATATGCACTTCACAAAATTAATTTCTTAGTACGCCACTGCAGGACAATGAATTTTTGGCCATTTTATCCGGTCTGAAGTATAATTTAAAAAACATTCCTCCAATTTTCAATTTCGATAACAAATCTTGAGGGTACATGTTTCTCTCAACACCCCGTCTGGGTTGAGACCGGTTTATTGTGATTTGTTTAGAAGAAAGGGGGGAGGGGGGAATATGCGGCTTTTTGGCGGTCGCCGCAAGCCTGTCAAAACAGGTGGCAAGCACTTCCATATGGCTAATCGCTATGTTCTTTCCCCTATCCTTCTTTATCGGAATACAGACAAACCTTTCAAATAAAACTGATACTGAACATAAAGAAAGATAGATGACAATTTATTCAAACAGTTTGTTTAATTCATAAATCTTCACTTTATGTAATCGAAAATAAAACATTTTTTCCGCTAACGGAATAGGAAACCAATGTAAAAATAATTCCTTTAATCATTTGCAGTTTTTTTTTTCTTAATATTTTCCCTTCTATCCTCCTTACAATTTCTATTTTCATCTCCTTTCCTTTTTTCCCGCTCGAGTTGTAATTTTGAATTATATAAAAAATGCTTAAAAAGCTATTGTTATGTAAAACTTCAAATCTCCTCTTTGTAGGTGCAGCGAGAAGGATGTGTGTGTCTGTGTGGGGGGGTCATCTCTCCGTTAGATGCCTTGGTTACGAGGTGGGCGACCACCCTTATTTTCAAAAATTATCGATTTTGAGATTTTGAAAAATTTAGAGAGCCCCCAGTGTTTTAGAGAGTTCTTTCTAAATCCGCAATTGTTTTTTAAATTGGTAAACGTTGAATTATTGAGAAAACTAGAAGAAATTTACTAAACTCAAATGCACTGCTTATAACTGAAATTTACTTTTTCTTTCTTGATTTTCTCATAACCGCGTTTTTTAAGTTGCGTTAAGGTTTAGAAAAGTTACAATGAATATTAAAGAAAAAAATATTTAGGTTGTTCGCCTACCTTAACAATATTGTAAAACTTAATTCAGTATTTTATACATATATTCTCTCTTTCTCTCTCAGACAGTTTTTATCAAAAAAGAAAACCTTCAGGAGGTAGTTCAGGCTGCGCTATACTTGTAATGAATCTGATTAGTGATTGCATTACCGGTATACCGAATACCGGTATAAAGAGCAACTTTACAATTTCGCAATACGAGTATTTGCCGAGGTAAAACACTGGTATTTTCGGTATTAGCTGAAAATAATCAATAGCTTCAATTAAAGAATTTTCAACTTATTAAATATATCTACTTTATATTTTAAACGTATATTTCTTTGTTCATGATACAACAACCAAAATCAATCAATTGATGTAAACATTTGGTTTCAAAAGCATTAACTAATAGAATATTATTTAACACAAATAGCGGAAAAATTGCAAAATGATACTGTCATTACTATATGTTGAGCTGAATCGTATTTTCGTGCGCTTTTGTGCACCATGTTTGTATTTTTTCCATTTCCCTGATCAATGACTTTCCCTTCTGTGAAAGTTAAATTTCGAGTGTAATTTTGAATGCATATGTTCTGTGAAAAATTTATTTCAACTATCAATTGCAGTAATACTTTATTTTTTTTTACAAAAAAATTGTTTCAACTGTACTAAATTTTGACAAAAACTTTGTCTTGTTAGCAAAACAAATAGGTAATTTGTTGTCACCATCATCAGTATTGTTGTCCTGTCTCCCTATTTGACTTTATACTTGAAAGATAATATTTAGAAATTATAGAATAGTGCTTGAAAATTTGCATACAGGTAAAACCTAATCAGCTGAAACATACTTTCATATATTTGCACAATTATAATTGTAAAGAATTTTGAAAAGAAAGCGAAAACGAATAAGTGAAAAAAACAAGATCAAATTTAGTCATGTTTATCGTAAATTTCAAAAGCAAACACAATCCTCTCCTTCTCAAGAGAAAATGATGTTAATATTGGAAATGTACCGTCTCTCGCAAAGAAAGTACAACTAGCCATAAAGATAAATGTAAATAACAATAATAATAATAATGCACACAATACAAAAACACACACACACACGCAAATGGATAAGCAAGAGACCAAATTATTTGAAGATAAAGGACTTCTAGATAATTAGAGGAGATGTACCACCGACCTGCATGAATTCAGAAAGAGTACTTTTAACTATAGGAAAGTTGAGCACTAAAATAAGTTCCATGCTTAGAAAGTTCAATAAATGCATTGTGATTTTCACTATTATCGATTTTTTATTATGACATTTGTTCCTTCATTTTATGTTTTCCACAATACGTTTTCGTAAATAATATAATTTTTGTACACAATTATGAAGTGTGGAAAACAAAACAATATGCTTTCAAGAATTGTTTGAGAAATTTCATATACCGGCATTACGATTTAAAAATTGAATTTTCGGTCAGGTATTGCAATCCCTAAACCTGATGGAGTACAATAAGATCAATTATTGCAATAACAAACATTTTAAATTCACGAGACGGGGTTCAATGGGACAGTTTTACAGGTTAAACTTTTCCCATTGGAGGAAGGGGGGGATAGTAAAATGCATGAAACTTTACAGTAATTTAATATTGTTCTACCTTTACCGACAGAAATTATGTTTTGAAAAACCACTGACAGGTCTGACAATATAAAGGATCCACGAGGAAATAGTTACATGAAATACTTCAGGTTATGATGAGTCTGGTATTTCTCAAAAAAAAAAAAAAAAAAAAAAAAGAAAAGAAAAGAAAAGAAAGAAAGAAAAAAGAAAGTAAAAAAAAAGAGGCCGTTACGACGAAAATGCATAGTGTATAATTTGACTCTTTAAACTTCAATAAGTTCCTTTCTGGTTAGTTTATTATGTACTAGTGTTCGCACAGTGGTCAAAACTCGACCATATTCATAAATGAATATTTGAGAAAACTTGAATGAATTTAACTATTTCCAACATTTTTATTTCTACTCTTACTCTTACTCTACTGCATATCAGGGGAAACGTACAATTTTTGTATGTATATACAATACCAAACTGTAGTAATTTATTCCAGTTTTACTTTTTGTCTGTTAATCTCAAAATAAAGGATGAAAGGGGATATTTCGGTAATGTGTTGTCATTTCTGAAATTTTAAAAGTATTTTCTTTGAAAGAGCATGCTTAAAAACATGGGTTTTAGCAGTTTTTTAAATAGTTTGTAAACAAATTAATATTTTTAACAAATATTTTAATTGGTGCGCAGATTAAAACTCACTTTTTACGCTTCTGCACATTGCATTAAAAGCGATGAAATGCCATTAACTGATGCCATTAGCGCACAACGCAAATTATTATAACCTGGAAACTTGGTTGACAGAAAAGCGTAAACATTTAGGGCGACAATGAAGCAGCACGCCAAAGTACATTACTTGTAACGTCATAAACACAGCGCCTTATTTCCAGAATCGGACATTCAAAAAATTAATTTAAAAAAAAATGTTGTGAAAAGTTTTTTCTGGCTTTTTTTTTTTTTCTTATTCTATCAATTTCAGTGACTAAAAGTAGTATTTTTGACTGTAGGAAACAACCCCATTGAGAAATTTGTGTGGTCGTCAAATTCTTGGCTTGAACAATTTTATTTTAGATACCATGTTGCCTTGTGCTAAACCTATTCAAATATATATTTTTCTACTCTTTGTTTACGTATGCAAAGGAAAAACATTTTCGCCCTGGCATTGGAAACAACAAATTTGACGCCAATGGATAAAAATCGCCAATTATCCAATTTTCGAAATCTTCCCGTATGAAATGAAGCCTCAAAACTCAGTTTATGCGTAAAACTTATGTATGAAAAATATTACTTATAAAACGTCTACTATTATTGAGTAAGTTGCTTCTTCGTCATTAGAAATATAAATTTCCAAGTAACAAATGAACGAACTCTACTCGTGGCAACTGTCCATTCGAAAACACTGGATGTCGCAATAATAGTTCATTTTGAAAAAAAAGATCGTCTTTGTAATTTGTTTGTGTTTAAGGGCGGTGCAAAATTGATGTCAGACTTTTCAACATTTTCGACACACTCCCCCTTTGTCACAAAGTTTCGCACATCACCATACCCCATCTTCCTTTTTTCACATGTCACGCTGTTCTTCATAACGTTTCTATAAAAAAAAAGGCTTGTTGTCACATTCTCCCCACTGTATGTTCCTCATATCATTTCTTTCCTCTCCCTTGACACAAACTGTTACTGTTTCGTGAACTCCACCTTAAAGCGGGACTTCATTCGTGGACTGCCCCTATTTTGTGGCAACCGTATGCAAATATACATTTCCCTACTCTTTGTTTTCGTATGCAAAGAAAAAACATTTCTCGCGCTGCAATTGGTGGCAAAAACTTGACGCCAATACATGAAGAGAGCGAATTTCCCAATTACCGAAATCTTCTCGAATGAAATGATGCTGCAAAACTCAGATTATACGTCAAACTTCTGGATGAACAATATTTATTTTTAAAACTTTAATATTATTGAGTTGCCTTGATCTCTGCCATTAGAAATATAACATTTAAAACAGTAAAGAGAACGAATCCTATTTGCTACTTTAAAAATTGTCCATTCAAAAACACTGGACGTTGCAATAATAGAGCAATTTTATTTTAAAAAATCGTGTTTTGTGATTTGTTTACGGATTAGGGGATAACTGGCTAATGCACTTTTCAAAATTTTTGATCCCTCTCTCATTTGTCACAAAGTTTCACACTTCACCATACCCCCTCTTCCCATTACCACATGTCACACTGCTTTCATAAACGATCTTATCAAAAAAAAAAAGGCTTGATGTCTCTCCTGTAATTCATTTCTTCCCCCTTGTGTAAGGGGGGGGGGATTCATTAGTAGTCAGCTCCTTGCAAAGAGACATTTCTCTACGCTTTTTTTACGAATGCAAAATAAATATATTTCTCGCCGTGGCATTGGTACCAACACTGGATAAAGTTGGCCAATTTCACAATTTTCGAAGTCTTCCTGAATGAAATGATACCGCGAAACTCCGTTCATGCAAAAGCACTGGAAGTAGTAATAATACGCCAATTTTATCAAAAGTTTCACCTTGAGATCTGTTTGTAGGGATAGCAACTGCAGGTATTATTGGGAGCTGTGTGTGTGTGTGTGTGTGTGTGTGTGTTTTCCCTAGAAGGTGATTTTATTGAAACTGAGAGTCTTCCCTCACTACGGAAAATGATTTATTTAAATATTAAAATCGAGAAAACATAATCAAAATGTTACCCAAAAAGCCTCAATAATAAAAACAAATGCAAGTATTTCATTTCTTTATGCTCAAGCAAGAATTGGCAATACCACAATATTATCCAGCAATTTCTTCACGCTAACTATGTCGCGTGAAAAAGCAAATAAAAATGAATTTTCATTAACTTTTAATTGCTTCTAGCGCTGTTTCTAGCCAACATAGCGGATTTCGATTTTCGCGCGGCTTAGCGGGTAAAACGTGTTTTAAAGCATTTTTCGCGAGCTTTCCATCCATACCAAGCTCGAAGCATAGAAATGCGTTTTTTGTGTAGAAAAAGCGGTTTAAAAAATGAATTAAAACTTAATATTTCACGCTTCCAACAATAAATTTCAGCAATGGAAAATAGATAAAATTACAATTTTTGAGTTTCGCTAACTAAAAAACGCTTATAACTTTTTTCTAGCGGATTTAGGTTATTGGACCTTGGGCGCCCTGACAATTTTTTCGTTAGGAGTATTTTTTAAGACCTTTTCAACCATATCAAATTCGAAGAAATTGGACCATGAGTTCGCGTAGAAAGAGCCATTTAGGACGAAAATGCGTTTTTTTTTTTTTATTAATAACGTTAATTACCGTTCGATTTCAAAAATTTTTGTTGATGACACTAAAACTCGCAATAGCTACCGAACAAAAAAAGAATGAAGGAAATCGGTTCACAAACACAGAAGAGAAATCGGTACCGAAAGAAACGGCTTACCTATTAATATATAAAGATTATTTCGTCACATAAAACCTGATGGATGTTATATGATAAAAAAAGATATTTAGCACAACTTTTTATAGTTTTTGAAATAGGCCGTTTAATGAACTGTTAAAAAGGTTTGATTCGAAAGTAGCTGTTAAATGATTGAATATTGCCACTAGCGCAGCCAGAATTTAACTTACTGGAGAAAGGAGAGGGGGTGGTAAAACAGTCCCTCCACCCAAATATAATTCTATAATGAGATTAATAATATGGTTCAAAACCAAGCGTTCTCAGGGGTTAACCCCTGAACAATCCCACCCATATATTCTTGGTTGTAACCAATAGCAGCAATGAATTATTTGGTACACGGGAAGTTTTCAATATAATGCGAGGGCGAAAAAAGATAAAGGGGAAAAAATGACACTTCTCTCGCTTTGAAACTCTTTACACGGCCTGAAGTTCTCATTAGAATTTCAGGGGGTGAAAAAGAACTATTTCAATAAATTTGAACTTGACAAAATAAATAAATAAAATAAACTCGATGTTTCTCAAAAAAGCTTTTTTTTAAATTTTTTTAAACCTTTTTTCCCTTAATATGTGTACCCTATTTCTCTGCCAGTCTAGAAAGACATCAGGGACAGGTAGCAAGAAAATTTTACGCTGCAGTCCTAAGCACCCCCCCCCCCCCTTCCCGCCCTTTCCCTACCTTATCAGATTAAGGCATAGGCGCATGGGGTACCAAATCTGCAGCTAACTTTTTTAAAAAATCAAGTAATTTCATATCGCACTACAGAAAGACGTAAATATCAAGAAGAGTAAAAGAATTTTAAAATTGTAAACTCTTTAACAAGTTCTATATTACTCCAAGCTGAACAATATGCTTACATTACTGTTACATTTGAAATGATAGATACTTTTGATACTTACTTTTAAATGCAACCAGGCAAAATTTGACGACACCTTACTTTAAGATACATGTTTATCACAAGTATATGAGGCAGTAAGAAGCAAAGGTTCCTTTAAAGGTTTGCGTACCACGTCTGAAAAATTTAAACAGTGAGTAGCGTAAGATGTTAACATCAAAAAAATTTCGTGTGAGATCACCAGAGCCCGAACGTCAGCTGAGATGGCTTGAAATTGCAATTAAAGGGCTTGATGCAAAATGGAGGAAGCTTCAAATTTCAATTTTCAAAAGTTCCGCATTAAAACTTAAAGCGCCATATCACAGTTCAAATTTTATTTTAATTTTTGTATGACTCCTCTTGTAAAAGTCCTAAGAGTTATATAAGGGGAGTTATTGAGATATAAAAAAGAAAAAAGCGGATTGATGTTTAAGCTTACTTTTATTGTAGTGAATCCGCGAAGAAAAATCTTTTCCGCGATTTAATGAGACTAAGATTTAGTTTTGATCATTAGAATTATAATAAAGATTTTCAGTTGTGAAGAAACGGGTGATACCTTTATTAAGGCTGTATTTATTCATTTTTTAAAAATGTAGGGTTGATTGGAATAAGTGGGTACCCTAAAACAAATATAGAAATACCTTTTATATTTTTTTACACTTACCATGTCACATTTCATCACAGTGATTGATTTCACATACATTTACGCTTCATGGTACGATTGATTTTACATATATTTAGGATTCATGAAACTTTTTTCTAAGTCATAGAACCTTAAGTCAAAAAACGTTTCGTAAAAATATATATTTTAGGGAGTTTAAGCTACATTTTTCAAAGAAGTGTTTCCATGTTACTTTTTGTAATTGTTTTGATCATTAAACTTTCATATATATAATTTAACCTAAAGTGCATTCTATATTATTAATTTTTGCATCAAATATTTTTAATAAGAATTTGAGAGGAGGGGTCCCACTTACCCCGTAATTGTTCCTATAAAGTGTAAGTTGGTCCCCTCACTGTGGGGTAAGTGCGTTCTTCCCTAATAGTGGCAATTTTGATACCAAAAGCATTTCTGATGAAATTAAGTACATTTATGAAATAATAGGTAACTATGAAGACCTAGTAGGAAATGATAGTTTAGCTACAAAAACTGCTACAGATAATGAACATATATTTCATGAAACTTCCATCAAAGAAAATCATAAAGTATTATATAGCTCTAATGATGGGAGTTGATTATGCAAAGAAAAAAAAAAGTGCTGAATTTACAAGAACGGATAAAAATAGTGAAACTTTTTATTGGCCTGATGCAAATGACGTTGGATGAAGTGATAAGGATTAACGCTTATCCAACTTTAAATAGACGTCGCCATTTAGTGTCTCCAATTTCTTTTTTTACTTGTAATTTTTTTGGCTAATTTACAAAAATTAATATCAATCAACTGTATTATGTTCATTTAACACACTTTTTATGTAAAAGTTAATTATATACCTATATGCTTTCAATAAATTTCATAAATATAATTGTTTTGTTTTTCGTTTTATAATCCTCCATCATACAGGTTTAAATGGTAGTAAATATCTCATAAATGGTTAAATTTATAAAAGTAAAACCCCCTTATAACTTTTTTTAGATGTGCTTGATTTAAATTTAAATAAGAGTGGGGTGACCCACTTACCCCTTTATTATGGGGTAAGTGAGAAACCTATGTGATTTTTCAAAAAATATAATTGTTAAGAAAATTTGAAGTCCTTTTAATAAAATAATAATGAACTTTTGGTTATTACCAATATCCAAGATGAAAAATAAGTCAGGAAATTATTATTATTATTACTTCAAAATATTTGTATAAGGTTTCAAGAACGAACTGTTCTACAAAGAGGTCCCACTTACTTCAACCAACCCTTACAAATTTATTGTTTACCTAGGCTTGATTTTATGAATAACGTTTGATTTTTATTTTTAAAGAAGTAAAACACTTTAAAATGTTAAAAACCGTTTTTGTTATATCATTAAAATAAAATGTCACTGAAAAATATCAAGTACGGGAAAAGAAAGAAGTTGGCTGCAGTGCATCTACCTTTATTAATCAGCGCCATTATCTCTCTTTTAAATACTTCCTGCCTCTCCACCCTATACAAAGACCAATTTACAAGAAAAAGGTTTGAGCAAATTAATGAGAGGCGAGAGGGGGAGGGAAACGGAGATTTGCTACTTCCTTTGATTTTGGCGGTCGCCCCAAGACATGTCTATTGACATTTACACCAATTCCATATGTGAAGTGTCATTTTATTTTCCTTGTTTTTCAGAGTTCGGAAGCTTGAGTATATTACTGTATTCGCGTTTTTCTCACGGTTGATCCTTGATCATCTGTTGCAACGTGTCCCAAACTTATGATTTTCAAAATCTCAATTTTCAGATAATAAAAGAGACCAAAAAAACAATCAAATTACTTTGTTTAATTCTTGGAATTCAACTTTATATCAATGCATATATTATTTTCTATAGATTGAAAACATGAAATTGGGATCTTTCATATCTTGCTATAATGAATTGACAACCATCTTGAATTTCCAACTTATCTTTCTTTTCTCTGGGAATACATATAAGTATATCATAAATTATGGGAAATTTCGCAAGTGAATTTTTTAACAGCCAGAAGAATGATTTTAGTACTATTTATTTTGTGTGATACGAAATCTTCTCTCCCAAAGCACAGTATGAAAAAGTACGATTTTTGTGTTTAATTTAAATTTTTGTAGAAAGTACAAATATTTCATAACTGAGGAATTTGGGGCATATGAAAGAAATGTATATCATACATAATGTGATACAGATCAGAATAACAATTTTCAAATATTTTTGCTACTTCTTATAGGAGGTTTTTTAAATTCTTACTGCAACTGCTATGCTATATGGCGTTTATTTGTGTTATGCACCTATTTTCCTTCATAATTCACAGGAATTAACTGTGCTTCTATCTTTTACTAGCAAATTTTACGTTAATTTTGCTCTTCTTCACTTTTTCTAATTGTTATTGTTATGATTACGCTGCCTACATCTCTTAAAATACTTATTGATTCACTGTTTGGAGAAGGTATTTACTGTACACACTATCAAAATGCTACGAGATGCTGGTTTTTATTTCTAAGCGATCTAATGAGATTTCTAACACTAAAGAACCAAAAGTTTGGCCCCTAGAGATTTTAATCCAGAACAGTTACAACAATAACAATTTTCAACCAAATAGCAATAATAGTAATTTTATATGCTTTAATCTGCTTCCTTTTATTGCGCTAAGATTCTTTTTTTACTGCAATCTAAAAGACTCTGAAGAAATATGTATTAATTTTATTTAAATTTCCCCCCCCTGACATATTTCTTTTTCTAGTTTTAATGATATCTTCAACGCTAAGAGAACTAATTCTTATCTCCACTAATGATAAGCATTAAAAAAGGAACCAAAACTTCTTGATCTCTAACTTTAAAGTTTCAATAACTTATATTAATTCATTATGCTTACAAGAGAAAGCTGTAATCCGGTTACTATAGCACATGACACATGTAAAAAAAATCTGCTAAATGAGAAGGCTACCTAAAGAAATTTAAATTTACAATAAATCTCACGCAAAACGTTTTTTAATGCAAAGCAAAAGCAATCACGACTATCGTGATTGTACAATTATAAGTAATATGATTTTATTGCTTATGTTTGTGATGCATGGTTACCAAGTGAAATCTTACCGCCTGTTGCAAACAGTTATCAGCCGCTTTTCTCCCTACTTTTGTTGCTTATTGGGTGGAAATTCCGAAATTCCTAGAAAAGGCAGATCACATTTTTGAAATCAGGTTTGAGGAAATCAATGTACGGCAATAAGCTGCAGTGCTAGAATTTTCCGGGGGAGCTGAGCCGGTTTGATATATTCCAGGGGGAGCTCAAGCTCCCCCAGCTCCCCGGTTCCGACGCCTATGCTGAAACATATTGTATACGAAGATCCAGCTCATCACACATCGCGCGAAGCGAATATATGCAAACCAAGAACTTACAAATTGACTTTAACTTGTTGAAGCGATATTACTGAACTTGTTTAGCTTTTACAGCATCTGGTGGATTTTCCTTTAAGTTACTAAACTGCAGGCCGACAATAGGGTAAATATGCCAGAAGCAATCCTTGTTTAAGAAGCCTACATTTGCTTTAGAAGTGCGCAAAATAGAGTTAAAAATGCACATTTTGGGTGAAACAGCAGCACTTATCTAAAAAAGTAGAGCTGCTAGAGAAAAACTAATTTCATCTTTCGATTCAGAGCCCCAAACAGAGTTCTCAAACTCTGGCCACCAAGGAAAAAAACTTTTTTTGTTGACCTGTGTAATTAATACATTCGTATTGATATCAAAATGACTTCAAAAGGAGCAAAGGGGACAGATCTAGTCGAGAAATTGTAATTAGGTGTTACTTTTCCATTATTTTTTTGAAATTGTTCACGCACTCCAGGTTGAGATAGATAAATGTTCCTGATCAATTTTAAGAAAGATTTTTGTTAAATTCTTTCAAGTTTGTTCCACTGGCGCTTCATAGATTTCCGTTTCTCTCTCCCCTTCCCCCGCCCCCACCCCGTTCTCATTCTTTCAATTTCAATGTTTGACTTTCTTAAAAATTAAGATTCTAAACTCTGAATTTGGAAAATGTAGTAAAACGAAAAGCTTAGAACTTATTTTATCCCATTAAGCTTTCTAGATTCAAAAATAACTGTTATAAATTTTTATTTATGTTATAGAGCAGTGATCGGCAACTGGCGAACCGCGATGCTGATCCGGAACGCGATCGGTCAAAAATTATACCGCCAAAACTATTTTGGAAGAATAACTTCCACAAATAAACTAAGTCTTCAGATAACAATACCTTTGGGTATTTAAATTACTTTTTAAAATATTTTACTGAGGATAACAATGAATACCTTTGAGAATCACCCTCACTATTTTGTTAAATATACTATTGTTGGAGCAAACCTAAACTGACAGCATTGTGAAGGCATCGCATCTCCTAATCACAATCTTAAGTTGCCAGGTTACGTTTGCACCAACTGTAAGTTTTCTAAGTTTTAGTTCATCATGTTTTTTAACTTATTAGTTGACTGATTTGAGCCATTTACTGGACTATCATCATGTAAGGTTTACATACGTTTGGGAAACTTGGATAACTAATATTGCTCAAAATTTACGGCGGCCACCTTAAACACTCTCTGCATAAACAAACTTTTTTTTTGCGTGCAAAATCTTGGTACCATAAATTCTCCCATTGATTTTTGAATACAAATGAACCTATCGATTGTATTTAATATTAGTTTGGGAGTGAAAAATAAAATCTTTTGTAAGATAGCTCAGTTAATTTATCCCTTTCGGCCCCCAAAAACCAGCTTCTGAACTTTCCTTGCGTTTAGATCAAATCACCATCAGTAATTTTACACTGATTTTTTCAAGAGATTTTGTTATCGATTTTATTGTTTCAATTTTCCAAGAAATTTTAACTGCGTGTGATAGGAAGGATTGACATTACATTGTTAGTAAGTAAGAAAGAGTTCATGTGTTGATTTTGTCTTACTAAAATTTACAACCAGATTTAGCTATATTGTTAAGGGGACCGTGGATCTTGAAAGCTTTTTCTTTTGTTTATTAATTTTGAAATATGAAACTGGGCATAAAAGTTAGTAAGTTTATTAGCATGCAAAATATCAAGCAAAAAAATGCAACAATATAAAAATTTAATTAAAATTAAAAATTTTTAAATTTAAACTAAAGATTTTAAAATGCTTTTATGCGACTCAATTTTTGCTCTTTTCTCAAACAATTTGCATTTTATCAGAGAACAGAACATTGCCAAGAACTTTGGGTATTCATTTCAGGATTGGTCCATTATTAACTGCACAGTATTTGTTTTCGCGCAAAGCAATAGTTTTTGTTACGAATATTACATAAAAATCAAAACTTTAATATTTTTAAGCAACATAAAATTCTCTTAAACCTTAATGCATACTCAGTTTTATCAAACTACAACCAAAGTATCATATTCTGAAATTTGAAGCATATCGAACAAAAATTAAGTCGCATGGAGCTTTTTTCAATCTGTGTCGTATCAAATTTTCCAGTCCGAGATAAATGACGTTAAAGTCTAATTTCATCTACATTTCATGTTCTTCGTACTTTAATACCTCCCGAAATATATTTTCACGATGACTAAATATTTGACATTAATACCAATGTAAGAATTTATTGAAACTTAGTTTACATGTTTGACAATTAGTTTTACTTAGTCTTTCGACTTTGTTCACATGTTTTACAGCCATTTTAATGGAAAACACGCTCTCTTTACTTTTTTTTTAAACGCATATAACTTCGCGATAAAACATCAGATCAACAAGAGGTTTTTTCATACGATTCAGCACACTTCATATATTGTTACTTCCACGGAATAAAAAAATCATATTTTTGACCGATTTAAGCTATTTGGAAGGTTTACGGTCCCCTTAAGTAAATTAACATTCATTTTATAAATTCTCAGGAGCTGAAATTCAAATAAGTTCAGTTGCATTCTGTCCGAAAATAACCTGGCGACAGTAATCAAAAGAGACGTTTACTCGCATCAACTTGACCACGGAGAGACGGCGGAAGACCTTGAAGCGAAAACATCATCATTTGTAATAGAGGAAACTAGGGATGTTTGACCCATAGGGAGACTTAACCCATGATGATTTTTGCCATGAAAAGGATATTTAGGGAAATTTGTAGTCATATTATTGGTTGACCAGTCACATTACAGTATTTTGCAGGGACAAGCCATTTCGGAATTGTCAGTGGTTTTCAAGAAATTCAGTGTTAAATGATACTGCACCCTAAAAGTACAGTTTGAAGATTTTGGAACTTTTTAGATTTTAACCTCTAGTTTTGAGGGAAATGAATTTTAAAAGTATGCATGCTTTAGTTTCTTTTCTGGCTATCTCTGTATATACAGTAGTTTTATATATTTTAAATCTAAGTTGCTAAAAAATTAAGGTAAACAAGAGAAAGCTAACTAGGGAGCTTTGACCCAAACTAAGTAGGGAGACTTGACCCAAAGACTAATTCGATATTTTTGTTTAATTTGATGTTCTTTCAATGAATTTTTATTTTTGAATCGATAAAATATTGTCATTTAGGTCTAATGATTTGCTTTTATTCATGCAATGACTCTAAGTTTGTAAGTATGAAGGCATGTTTTTTTTTTTTTTTTTTTTGTGTAAATAACTATAATATATAATATTTTGGTCTAAAAAATTGTTTTTATTTGACAAATAACTAAAACACTAATAGTCTTTGAACCCAATGAGTTGTTACTTAGTAAAATAATTGAAATATTGCTTAGGTCTGATCTGATATTGCTTAGATCTGAAGTGTCAAATAGTGAGAGGCGTTCCCACTGATCCTATCTATTGCGAAATAACAAGAAACAACCTATTTCAAATGACACAAATGACGTTTCGGCTTCAAGAGCACCCGCCATCTCTCCGTGGTCAAGTTTTGGTGGCATATGAAGAGTTTCTTTCAAAATACAGTATAACATGGCTAACTCTATCAATATTTTCATAAGTTCAAACTAAATTTCTTTAACAGATGTGTTTCGGATTGTTTTTTCACTTTGCGTCTCTAAGTAAATGATTGGTACTTCTTTTAAATGTCTAAATTTCTGGTTGTGCCTTGGAATAGCATTATTTAGTCATTTCATTTCACTAGTAAGGAAAGATTTTGCCACATAAAACATTTATTAATGGAGTTAGTGTTCCTAAGGAAATTATTAAATCTGTTTTCAAATATCAAATGAGAATTTTCCCATCATCCAGTTCCTGTGCAATCATATGTTTTAAGTTTCTTATTTTTCCCTTTTGCTTCTATATCACATACCGTTAAAATCATATATAATTCACAGTTCAAACCCTGTTATGAAGACAATAAATGTGATGATAGATAGTCTGGTTTAGCACCAACCAAATTTAATGATATATGCTATCAGAATTAAATTATTTTCTGTGTTTTTATATATGAATGCAAACGTGGAAGGTTTTATAGGTTTTTACTCTAAGGGAAATGATTAAAGATATATTTATATCTAAACATCCAACAATTTAGGTGAGATTAAATATTGGCTATTCAAAACTAGTTTAAAAGCTACTCTATTACATAGCACTAACATATTGCCCTAAATACTAATGGCATTTTCAGTTAAAATGAAGGAAACATGTGTAGATTTTAAAGTTTTATCAGAAAAAATGTAGTACAGCATAAACTGTGGTGCAGTGACAAACACAGAGGGGGTGCAAAGGAGCCCCCTCTCAAGATTTTGACTAGAATGAAACTTTTTTGTTTAATTTTTTTTTAGTGAACTTACATCCTGGATTATATAACCACTTGAAAGTACCTAAAATATGCACTAAAACTAAAAAGATTTGAAGTGCTATTTTTTTTAAAAACTTAAGCTGAAAATGTTACACCTGAATATAAAATGTTTGGCCTCTTTTTTTTTTCACTGTGTTATTAAAGCGATAAATGTATATGTATTATAATTAATTTGATTGAAATAATTGAAAATGAAAAAAAAAGGTAAAAAAAAAAAGTAAAAATTTTAGCTTCTAACTCCAGTTTTAAAGAGTGCTCAATGACCCCTTCATTTAACATTTGCCACAGTATAGAAAAAGCTACAAGTTTAGAAATATAAAACTTCCCCAGCTGTTTTTTTTTTTTTT
This sequence comes from Uloborus diversus, assembly GCF_026930045.1. Lineage (NCBI taxonomy): Eukaryota > Metazoa > Arthropoda > Arachnida > Araneae > Uloboridae > Uloborus > Uloborus diversus. The sequence goes on along the minus strand of NC_072733.1, from coordinate 11,810,697 downwards.
TTTTTTGTAAATAATTATTTTAATGCTATGTATATGCATACTGCATATTATAATATGTAGCATTTTTTTTCAGTTCAAAGCATTTTTTAAACCATCCTTCCCATACATATTAAGTTTGGGGGAGGCGGTTGAGCACCTGCTTTCAGTTGAAATAGGAAGCTAAAAGTCTTCCGGTAGGTTGATATCCACAAAGCTAAAAATATTGAGGGGTGTCTCGTTATCTAACAGAAACTTTCTTTTTACATGTATTTTTGAACCACCTGGGGAGGGGGCATTTCCACAAAGTGGTGGTTAGTCATTTATTTATTTTTTTCAATAGTTATGTTCGACTTTATAGTTTGCGCCAGTCAATTTAATTTAAAAAAAAAAAAATCTCAATGTAAAATGAACGTACGTACAGGAAAAAAATTCTACGTAGAATATTACAATCTTTAGACATCGTGATAAATAAAATCCATAACAAAAAGTTATAAAAAAGTATGGAATACTAAAAAGCGAATTAAAAAATTAAAACAATAATGGCAACAAACTATCAAGAAAATAAATGAATAACAACTTAACAGAAAAAACAATGGAAGAAAAAAAAAGAAATAAATACAAGTAGACAGAAGAAAAAGGAAGATAATCAAATGAGCGAACGCCCGCCGCAAGCACTGAAAGGGGTTTGTTTACTGTCTCTGCGCGGAATCAGCTGTTAAAGAACCCTCCCATTCGCAAAATTTTCTCTACTACTCCAATCACTGACCTTCAAGTGACCTGTGCCCGTGAAAAAGCTTCATGAGGCATCCGCAACTATCCCCGCTAGCCCGCGGCAAAAATTCCGAATTCTCACCCACATCTGCCTAAAAGCGGAAAAATCACGTGAAAATACGGGGGTCGTCTCCACGCTGCATTTGCCGTAAAGCATATTTTATTTTAAAAAAGGGGGACCCTAATACTTAAATTTTGTTTTTCCATCATGTCAGTGTGTGTGTGGGGAGGGGGGGAACTATTCAGACTCATTCTATATTAAAAAACTCGTTTTTTGCTGGTGATTGCATCACATATCACACAAACACAAAAATATTCAACAAAATTAGTTGAGACAAAGGAAAAACTTTAAAATCCGGACGTTTTGTCCAGCCTGCTCAGAAAACTGGACGTTATGTCCTAGCTGTCCAAAAATGTGGACGTTCTGTCCTTGGACCTTTTGTCCGTCGGACATTATGTCTGTTGGACGTTATGTCCGCTGGACGTTATGTCCGTCGGACGTTCTGTCCTTCGGACATTTTGTCTCTCGGACGTTTTGGACCTGGACGTTATGTCCGTGGACGTTTTGGATTTGGACGTTTTGTCCGGATCCCCTCTTTTTGCTACATATTTTCCTGGTTTTCACCTCTCTAGCCCTTCCGAAGAATGCTCGTAGTCATAGTATATATTCCATTCTCCTCCAAATAAAAATGATGACAATCAAATGACTACTCATCATCGAAGGGGGGGGGGGAGTTCACTAATCTTGCTAAAACAAAAGGAAAAAAAATCAGTATTTAGTTAAAATTTCATCACGTTTGGGAAGCAGAGAAGTGCTTGAACTAAATCCAATAAGTAACTTTTCTAACTTGGTTGTCCGTTTTCTGCTCAAGTCATTGTGGCAAAACAAGACGCATGTTTTATTCTGATCAACGTTTTGAATACAACCAACTTTAAACTATAATACTCAAAAATATACTGTCGTGAAATGTATGATAAATTTACATTTTCCCCAATCAAAATTGAACATTTATATCTCTCATATACAGTCGGCTTCCGCTCCAAAGCGATTCAACTTACGCCAAATGCCTATAACGCGAGTTTTTCTCGAGTAACGAATGTTAGAGCTAACGCAAATTTCTCACCCACAACACGAAAACTTTTGGAAAGGAATCGTGGCGCAAAATGACGGCTTCGCTATTTACTACTAAATATTAGTTTCGTGAATATACTTTCATCCTTTTAGCATCACTAACTGCTCTAGTTCCCACCCAGCGCTAGTCAAAACATCGCTTTGTTAGTGTGTATAAATAACAACTCCACAATTTTCTTTTAATATTTTAAATTCTAAATATGAAAGGTGATGAAATATTCTGCACCAAAGCACGCTGTTTCATGCTATGTTTGTGAAGATAGAAAGAAAAAGTGAAAATTTGTGACAAGATAAGGAATTCTTGAACGCTTGAAACTCTAAAAAATGGTTCGAAGGCAGTGGCGGATTTACCAGGGGGGTGGTGGAGACGACCGCCCCCTCCGTAACTGTCATTTTCGAAAACCAATAATATAGAATTAAAGGAATTACTAGCTTTTGCTATTAATTTCAATCAAGTACATTCCACAAATTTGCTTTAAATTAAGTTGAGACAGTGTAGTCGAAGATGGACAGCATTACCCAGATTTTAATTTGAAACCGAAGCTCGCCCCTCCCCTCTTTTTTGAACATTAATAATTTTTATGTTTCTATATGTATCTTCCAACCTTTTTCTTCCATGGACTACACTATACTGGTATGATGATACATTTTGCTATGATTTAGAACAGTGGTTTCTAAACCTGGGGGTGATAGCCACCAAAAGGGAGATTTAACTCTTGAGGGGAGCGATAAGTTTGTGAGGGGCGATAGGGGGTGATTAAAATTTAAAATACAGGCTAAAAGTGGGCAATTGATTCCCTCCCCCCTACATAGTGGGTTGAGGGGAGAAATATGGCTTCCACGTTTTTCAACCGCCACCCCCTTGAAAAGAATGTAAATCCGCCACTGATCGAAGATAGCACAGCAATACTGTATAGTACTATTACAGTGTAGTGCTTTATTATTACTGCATACTGTATATGTACCGTACTGTTTTTTTTTTTTTTTTCATGTCTCTCTCTCCCATTGATAATTGATATTGTGCATCGTTTGAATACTGCTGTTTTTTTTTTAAAATACGGTAAAAATTCAGCTGTTTATGCAAGAAACGGTAATATATTGTTAAGAAATGGTCTGGAACAGTTTAAAGGGTGTTTAAAAATGTCTTAAATAATTGGATAAGTTAATACAAAATTCGTATATTGTACACGTATATTTGTATATAACACACACACAAAATCAACTCCTTCAAAGTTTCAGTAACGATACTAAAGTTAGTTGAAATCTATGATCTAATAAACTTTAATTTTAAAAGCACCAGCTTTGATACGGTGCTCCAAAACTTGAATTTGTTTATATATATATATATGTTTTTGTTTTTTTTAATTATAAAATGAGAAAAAGCTTACTGATGATCAATTGGGTGACGGAGAATTAAAAACAGCAACAATAGCGATAATAATAATGAACAGAAATTTAAAATTAACTTTAAATTTCTTTCTATTAGAATTATGTTGTCTGAAAATTAATTTTTTTTCTCTCTTTTTTCTTCAAGTCCTTATTCTATTATACCCTTCTCAAATAGTTTCAATTATGCGTGCTCAGTCATTTAAAACGAGGGGCATCATGACCGGATAATTGGACAGTTCGGGCAATTAGAGTTTGGATAACTGGAATCCTACTTTGATATAACACAAATGTAATGTATCTTCAAACTCAGAAACCTGTAATTCTGTTATGGGGGAAAAATTCACTTCAGAGAACTCATAATTTAAAAATATTGATTTTATTTTTAAAAAACCATTTTTTGTGAAGTTATTTCTGAAATTAGATTTTTTTGGAGTTTTAAATAATAAAAAATGTAATAAACATCCATGGAATGACACAACCAATGATTAAAAAAATTATAATAACGAAAATTTAAAAAGAATCGCCGTTTTTGGTTCTGGACCAGAAATGGCAGCCGAGCCGGGGGGGGGGATTTTGGAATGCCTCCCCTTTGTAAAATTTTTGTTTATACAATGTCTACAAGCATGCCGAGTTTCATAATTTTATCACAATTTGCAGTTTCTTCCCCCGTAGCCCCCCGACTATTTCCAAGTTAGGCGAAAACTAAGATCGATCTCGGGGGGGGGGGGCTGTTCCTCCCCCTCTTTGCACGACTGGGCCCTGTTAAATGCCGTAAAAAACTATGTTTTCTTCTTCAAAATTTTAAAAGATTCGTACCACCAAGTTTTCTCTGTAATTCCATGGTAATTTTTGTGGACCTTTGTCATGAACAAAAGGTAAAATTTCTCGTAAAGATTAAAAAAATGTGACCTTTCAAACACAATTTTCTTTTAAACTGTCCAAGTCTGATTTAACAAACTTTCCAGTCTTTTCTATTACTATTTAGCAATTTCTATAAATGCAGCATGAAGGAAACAAAGCTTCTAAAGATTAATATTTAAAAAAAAAAAAAAACATTAGATTGACAACTTTTATTAGTAGATTTAATAGCCAAAAAGAAGACATTTCTAAAATATGTTGCGATAAATTTACCGAAGTTTCCGCGGTTAAAAAGATGAACCCTTAGTATAACGAAATCATTTCTGATCTAAACTTCAAATCGAAGCAAAAATGCTCTCATCTCATTTCTCTGCAGCGGTTTTGTTTGCTTTTCCGATTCCTTCGCGCTGTCAATGCCTGAAGGCACTTGAGGGGTGTGTTTCGAACAATGAAAGACATTCCTCCACTGACTCCTCTGAAGAACAATATCTCCTCCACACAAATTCCGGTTTGTCCCCTTTTCTGGATGTCGCGTAAATCCTGTCAGTTGTAAAACTAGTTTGCGGCTAAAACGTACAACGAGCATGATGCTTTCGTCACAACCAGGGTGCAACATTTTGCGCCATCTATTGGGTAAAGGAAGTTTTTTTCATAAAATGGGACAGTC